>NC_092042.1:8187299-8481125 GCF_003086295.3 Arachis hypogaea | reverse complement strand
ACACACTTATGGACGTTAATTAGAGTGAATAAATCCAAAGTTAATGATACTAAAAAAAGTTCAAACACATTACTAATAGTTAGTTTTAGTTTGTATATCTTCGGGGAAGGAGTGCTTTGCGATAAGGGAGGGAAGTTCAGTTCCTATAAGTGATAGGCAACGGGCCTAAAGGTGAAAGCAAAAAAGTATTAGGCAAAAAATTAGGGTCACCAAATTAATGAGAGTACCATGACAAAGAAAAACAAAATTGTGTTGGAGACAGGTAATGGTATACACATAGTTAATGAAAAGGAATATAACTCATAGGAAATGGAATAATTTTCTGACTACAGCAAATACGTGTAACAGCTAATTCGAGTGTTGCCGTCGCATAAACTATGTTGCGGACTAGATCTTTGACCGAGGTGTGAAACAACAAGAGATAACAAAACAAAATTCTGTTATATAGCTAATTACTTATGAGCAACTTAATGGAGACAAGCATCATTACGAAAATAAAACAAATCTTCAGTCACCGATTGGTAAAAGAAAAAAAATAGACGGTTACCAGAAAATGTTTAATTGCTTTGACTACAGAAAGAAAATTAAACAAATGTATTGAGCTGAATAACTTCAAATATATTTAAAGGATCGATACCTCGACCAAACGAAAATAATTTAAAAAAAAATTGGTTGTAGCCTTATCTTTTACTAATCAGAAAAAGATGTTTTTGTAATTTTTTTTATTCAAAAATTTAGGAATATAAAATGGAAACGTAAACTACCTGATATATATATTAAAAGGTCAAATCCAAATATCACTCAATTGTCAAAACTCCTTTGAATAGAAGGGACAACCTACCATGTTTGTTATTCTTTTAAGAAATTGTGCTTGCTAGTGGAGTGCAATTCATTAACTGAACATGTTGCAGTACTTTTCATTTTTTTAAAATAAAAAAATTAAACAGCTAAAACACCCAATGGCTGCCAGAGGAAAGCGACGCTCAACACAAAAAATAGAAAAGGGAGACGACGAAGCCAAAAATGAACAAAGTAGAAAAATCTCGAGAAAAGTTGTCGACAAGGAAGTGATAGAACTGTCATCAAGGTTAGAATTAAATTACATTTCCAGAAACTAGTCAAGTCCTTTTATAACGATTCCGAATATAAAGTATTCATATTTTTAAGTTTTGTTTCTCATAGTCTCCGAGGAAGCACCATGCATGACCAGCGACTACATGTAAATTTTAATGGTGGAGCCAGCAAAGAGATAGGCGACGACTTCGGTAAAACTACAGTCGTAGAACCTTCCCTAAAAGAAGTGGTAACGCAAATGTCGACGATGATGAATACACTTACAAACCTGATTGCTTCCCAGACCAAGACGTGTTATCCTGTGTTTGGAACAATGCCACAAACAATCAATCTTCGGAATGGGCCGGCCGATAACTTCAACCCCACATTAATGCCTGTGATCATGAGCGGATTCAGCATGCCGTCCGGTAGTCTTGAGAGGAATCTGGATTCCTCCAAGAAGATTAGATCCAACATGTCAAGCATTCATCAAGCTGCGGATTCAAAATCGCATATGGCTACAAAGTGTTGTTCAATGTCTCCGAAGTGTAAACAGACACCGCCAGATGATTATGTTATTCGCCGAAGTTTGTTCACCGATGATGGTACTGGAAAGAAGACAGCTACAGAACCAGTTATAACGAGTAGCTTAGACAAGGCTGTATATGTTAGCTACTTCAACCCGGCTGACAGAAAATTGCCACTAGCGAATGAAACCGCAAAGATACTTGCGGTAGGTTATATCATGTTAAGTAAGTTTTACAGATTTGTTGTGCTGGTTTACTATTAATATATAACGGCTTAGTTTTCGTTGTATCAGTGGAAGCCTGTTCTGTTCCGTCCCCCAGCTGATATGGCACTGTGCAAGGACGAAGTTTCAGTCGTAACCTACGTCTTTGGTTCAGATATGGAGGATGAAGAACTGAATTCGGAGATAATTTCACAGACAAACTTGTGGCACGCTAACAGGAGAGTCATGTATACTCTACTGCCGAACAAACCATTGGTGGACGAGGTATGGATTTTTCAGTCTTTAGCCTTCGTTAATTTCATAAATGAAACTCCTTACATATAAAATAATTTTAACAAGGGAATATATGTTTATATTTTTTCTTATTGGCCGTCAATCAACGAACGCTGAAGCAGATCATAAACCTGACATCAAGCATGCTCATGTGTGATGCACGCAAGGACACCGGTTTTCCCTGCTTGTGGTTTTTACCGACTACATTTTCGGTGAGTGAAAACCATTAAGAGGATCTCCATCTCCTGGTTTCTATTGATCTTATACATGTTTATGAAAAATCAAATTTCAGCAATTTGCCCTTAATTGGACTCACTCCCCAAAGACTTTGAAACGCTATTACGCTGAGGAATACATGGGAGAGTTTGAGTCGTTATGCAAGGTAACTTTATAATTTAATTGTCGTAATATATGATAATGTAAATAAAAAACGCTTATTCCAATATAACTTATTTGTGTATATTTTTGATAGATTTTTGTTCCAATGAATGAGGATAACATGCACTGGTACCTGGTTGTAATTGATATAGAAAAAAGACACCTAATATTACTGGATTCTAAACCATGCGTCTCAAGCAGAACCAGACGCTGTCGTTGTGCGAAGCTAATGGTAGTGTTGCAAAATTTCTAATATGTGGAAAATAGATTCTAAATTGCTTAAACAGACACCAGAGTTGACACCTGAATTAAATTTTACTTTGATTACAGGCACTGTTTATTGAGGAGATGCTTGATGACTCCACCTTCTATGCTAACCAATAAACACACAGACCAGTAATTTCAGAGTATCCTATAATACACCCTGCAGAAATTGGCGAGCAGAACGATGACTCGTAAGAAATCTTACAAGTTATTATTGATTGTTGAGTTCTCAATTACTGAGATGCATCAATGAATTTGCTAACGTGTGATGAATACATTTTCCTTATGCACAAGTAAAAGAGACCGCTAACATATTTATTGATGTTGTAATAGTGCTATACATTGCTTTTCCGGCCAGCCTTGGTTACAGAAGATAATATTTTTTTACAGTACCATTTCGTCTGCTATGATTTTTTTCCCTTAGGAATTAAGTTTGTTATAGACTTCAATAAACTTTTTTTACATATACAAGGAATGATTGTGGAGTTTGGGTGACAACCTGGATGAGGGAGTGCCAATGGAGGAGTAACTACAATATTAAGGTAGTTATAAAATAAAATTTGTTTCATGGTTTCATATATTATCTCAAAATTTTAATCTAACCTATGCGTCTGAATTCTTTTGTTTTTTCTCCTAGGTAAATGATAGCACTAGATTACGGCTGGCTATTGATCTGGTGATGAATCTGTTCAATTTGAAATCCCAAGAAGTTCTTGAAGCAGCAAAGATATACTACAACGAAATATCTAAAAAGGAAGAGCGATTGGTTAAGGGGTTAGGCAGTATGCTCTGAGTTATTTATACCTAAGGCATTAAAATAATTGTGTCCATTGCATAGACTTTTAATACTATAATGCGTGCAATAAGTTATTCTGGTTATGTTATTTTAAGTACGTTCGGTTAATTTTTGATTGACGTTTTGTGTTGCGCTTACTGAAATTGAAAAAGCTACTGGGTCTTAAAAAATATGATTATGTTATTTGAAGTTTTTTATGTTAATTTATGAATGGAACAGCACATTCTGATATGTTAATACATGATTTCGTATATTTTGTAAAACAATTTAGTAAACATGATTTCAATAATTTACGTAAATATGAACACAATACTAAACGTTATATTTTTTAACTTTATTATGTGTAACCTTCGTTATGTTTATTCATCTAGTGATACGTATACCAATGAATGGTTATTAAACTACATTTACCTTTACCAAAACATGAGTAACACAATTCAAATAGAGTTTATTATGTGTATTTATTATTTAGTTTAGATTTACGAAAAGGTATGATTAGTGATGAGGTTCGAATCCTAATTGGTGGCTTCAATATATCCCTTCAACTTCATTTCCAACCGGTGTGACCTCTGGTTTTACCCTCTTTAAAAGTAAAACTTGACTTCCTATAGAAAATCATTTGACAACACCATTGTAATTTGTAAACCCTCTCCTAATTCACTCACGGCGGCTATCAACTTCAGAGACTAGTCACTAATATTAGCAAACAAAGATGGAGCCAGAATTCCGGTAAGCAGATAACTATTTTTTTTATTTTGTTAACTATTTTTTCCATACGCATGACCATCTCTCCTTGCATGGTTTGTTCTTTTTTAACATTGATTACTTCTCAAGTTTCGGTTCTGTCCTTCCATGGTTTCTTATTCTTAACAATACTGACTTTTCAACATTTGGTTCGTGGTGGCTACCGGCTAGTTACGTCAGTGCCTTAAGGAACGTGAGAAGATGCCCTGAACAGACTTTTGTCCTAAACCTATTCCCAACAGATGTAAGCTTACTTCCGGCGCTGCAGACACCACTTTTCTTTACGGTTTTCTATCTAATTTTTTTAAAATCTGTTTAACATCTAATTTTGTTTCTCTGACTATAGGAAGATGTAAGGATTCCACAGCACATTGTATGGCACTTTTCGTTCTTCACAACCACTGATCTGTACTTAATTGACAGACAAGACAACTGTCTCCATATCCACCCAACTAGAGACGGTCATAACTACTGGATCAACGCAGCCGACATGGGGAGGATAAGATCTCTCTTTCGACCAACTCCACGGCTTATGCTGGAACTCAGTTACGTAGGTTGGGGTATCTTCCACATGCTTGCATGGGACCATACTCGTTCGGTTGAAATGCCCAGAGCCGTTGATGAGATATATGCCTCCAACGTATTGCCGGACCAAATCAAACACTGGCTAGCGGACAGATGCAACGTACACTTCAACAAGGATGAACAGGTGGCTGCGTTTGAGACTGAAAGGTTATTACACCAGCAGCATCGGAGGCAAGAAGGTTCACCACCGCGTCCTCACGAGTCAACGTAACAATAACTTGTTTACTTAGGAAAGTAAGTCTACATACTTTATTATATTCATTGTTGTATAATAAATTTTCCAAAATTACTGCAGGTTCAACCGCCGTCAACAGGGGGGAGGTGCAGTGGGAGGACCTATTAGGAGGGCAATCGCAGGACCTAGTAGGAGGTATGGAAGAAATTCGCCATCTGACTCTTCCGACTCGTCTGTGAACCAGATAACACCATCATCGTAGGACAAAAGACGACAGATTAATTTGTTTACGGTTTATTGGTGAAATAATGTTTTGTAGTAGTGTTTCGGTAGCCATGTCTATATGTACATGTTTACTTTTGTGGAAATCTTCAATTAGTATTCTGTGTAATAGCTTTGATTTTGTGAATGTAAATTATGGTGTTGGACTTCGTTATTTTGTTAATGTATATACATCTATGGGTTTATTTTTGATCAAGTCTCACACAAGTCTACCATCAGAAGTATTTTTTTATTCCGGTCATTATTTGTAAGAAAATTTGGTAACAACGACTTTTTTATCATGGGGAAAACTTGAATGTTGTTTACCTGTGGCTGCATGGATGAGGGTGTGCCAGTGGTAGCTGGTAACATCCTAATTAGGTGTTGGAAATTATTAATTTGGGGAGTAACATGGTTTTCTTTAGGATGAGGGGTTGTAATGTTGTGATAAGGCAAAAAAAAATTGGAAATCAAGTAAACAGATTAGTGAGTATATTAGCAAATTAAAACTTAATAGGGAAAATTTGCGGCTACATCTAATTTCAAGCTAGAAAAACAAAAAATCAAAGATAAGCTTATTGGAGTATGTTGGAATTCCAACTGAATTTATTTACTAGGGTAGGCAAAAACTTGGGTAGACGAGTCAAATTTAATGGTACTAAACACCTAGTTCAAAGAGGTTACGATAACACCGGTAAATACAATATTCTGCCTCATCAATTCTCGTTGGATGCTGCATCTCACACAATTAATAAGTTAGACTAATTTAGGTTCATTACTTAAAAGAGAGCAACAGACTTCAACAATTCAAAAACTACAAAGTAAACACAACCGAAAACCAAGACTACGAAGATCGCGTCTAGTAAAATGGCTAAATTCCAACTTCCCTTGCCGATTATTCCGGATGAACTGCTACAAGAAATCTTCCTGCGTAGTAGTGCCAAAGCTGTAGGGAGATGTATGTGCTTGAATAAATTCTGGTACCGACAGCTATGCCAACTAGAGACATGCATACACCACATGCGAAGGCAGAAAGTGTTAGATCAACATGTTTTGTTTCATGTTGGATACTCACTACTGTTAATGGGTTCAGATTCACTATATATAGTGAATGCTGCTTCTGGAGAAGAAGTGAATGTTCAGCATCCTTTCGGAGTTGGCATCAATGGGTGGTTTCGTATTGTCGGAGTGTCAAACGGGAACATATGTTTCAAGTTCTCTCGTGAACGAGACGACACAAGACTTTTGGTATGGAATCCGACAACACAATGCTCTAGAGAAATTTCCGACCCCCACAGGGACCACGGTAGATCATTTTTCCCAGTATATGGTTTCAGTCATGTTCCAAACTCAAATGCATACACAGTCATACATATGTGCAAAAGGGACATAGCTGATGCCTACGTTTTTTTCTCTAGATATTGTTCAAGGCGTTCTACATGGTTTCACTGCGTTGATTGTCTCCCTGGTGTAGAAAAAATTGACCCTAACTCTGTTTTTAATAATGGTCATGCGTATTGGATAACTGGTACAGGAGATAGCTATGCTACACCCAAGTCTGTTTTATGTTACAGTGTTGAAGATGAATCATTTAGCGAGGTGTCTATCCCTGTAGGTGCAATATATACCATTCACAATTTACTAACACACAAGGAAAAAGTTGCATTCCTCGCTCATACACACAACGAATTTGGTTATATCGCAGCAATTTGGCACTTGAATGAAGACGCGAATGGAAACAGAATACTAGAGCAATACTGCAGGTTTGCGAGTCGAAGCATCAGAGAAAATCCAATACTATTCGTGGATGAAAACCTACTTTTGTTGGTGAACAATTCAAAGGAAAGAGACTTATTCGTCAATTACAGGTACAGAGAGCTTGTGTTGACAGAATATGACATCGAACATGGCACTAGAAATCTATTGGTGAGGAGAGCATGGCGATACCCAGAAACGCCACACCCGATCACAGTAAGGTCTACACTCAAGTATTTTGCAGGGATGTTTCCTGTCTAGAAATAATTGACATTTAGATATACTTCGACTACATGTATTGTGGAACTTGGTTGAAACTCTTTGTTTACTATTCCAGTTGATGTTAATTATGTTTTTTTTTTTAATGGAATCCCTAGAACTGTTATGACATTGGTTAATTCCTACTGTTTTTTCTTTTAGCCTGTCTTTACAATTGTATGTTTTACATTGGTTTGAAAGAGCCAAAATTAAGAGAAATGGTTGCCTAACAACCTCAATCTATCTAATTCGATGTGTCGTGTAGTCTTCCTCATGTACAGGAGATTTATAATGGTGTTATTCTGTTTCTAACCATCCTAGTATAGGGATTATGTGAGAAATAACAGTTAACCTACTAACATTTTACGCGAATATTCAATCAAGAAATGCTATTCCAAAATAACATTAATCAAATTAATGGTAAACACAAACATAAATGGAATAAATAGTTACCTGGAAAAACTTGGTTTTCTTTTAAAATTCCGGAGAGAGTTGGGCTTAACAGGTTTCAAGCCAGTTGCTGCATTAATCCTGACTTGAATTATCCACTAATTGTTTTTGTAGCTGGCCCAAGTTGATAGATAGCCCACTTTACTTTTAGATAGACTTGAACTACCAAAAAATAAACGTCTTTCCAGGTTAGTTGACCGAGCCCAATCCCAAGTATGACAGAAAGACTAAATATTCAGTTAATTAAAGTAACAAACGCTGGGAAAAAAAATTCAATGACCTTTGATCATATACTATGTTACACCTTAATACCTAACCAGAACTGATCCGGGATAATCGTGAATCGAGACAATTCGACCTATAATTCGACCAAAGTTTTCCTATGTAACACGATTCGACCAAAAAAGACGACATATAAACGGACATATAAACGGGCAATGTTACAAGAGAAACTTACATGATGGCCCTGGGTTTTAAGAGAACATTTGTATACACCACTGCTTTGTTGGATGATGACAGAACCTAGCCCAATGGATGGTAAAACCTGCAATAAGCCATATACTCGTTGAATATTATTTTATAAGAAGAAAAAAAGAGCAACCCAGTACATGGTAACCTGGTAAGACCTGCAATAAGACATTAGCACTCCATGAACAAACTCCAGCTTGCACTCTACCTCCACGGCCACGTCGCTGAAATGATCAACCCATTAACACTCGTTCATTTACTTTGGATTATAGACTAATAGGAATTCAATCAAGTGCATGAAGGGGTGAATAAAGTCAAACAAATTGAGCAAACAAAGGATTCAGCAATAATGGGAAGTAATGGTATTTTAAAAAGTCAGATCTTTCAATTGGAGTATTATACATCATGTGCAATGGTATAAAGATGATGATCTACAACTTCAATACATAATGAGATGAAGCCTTTAAAACCCATTATGTTAACAGACAAGCTAGCTTATTTCAAGCATCATAGCTTGCTGAACAATTTATGTGTATTAGAACAAAGCAGTGGCCATTCATCATGATCAAATAAACTACAAGTGTTAAGATTTATTTAGGTTCAAGGGATTAGGAATTTCAAAACCTATGCAGGAAATTTTCTGAAAGGAAAGCAATTAAACTTGACCAACAAGTTGCAATTCAACAAATTTCCAAAGCCTAACATAACATTCTAGTTTACTTTCAGCTTCTTCATTCTATCACAACTTAAAATTTATGCTGCACACTAGTATATAAGAAGAAAAACAGATCTTGTCAATTATCTATTGTGGTGGCTGCATGATTTGTCATGGAAGTCACCAAATCATCGGTGTATATTGTCATGCCCTTCTTCTTCCTACTCTTACAGAATTGCCGAAGATTGAGTTATAACATGACTGCAATCTTAAGCATTCGTTTCACTAATAAAAAGGTTGCTATTTTCTGGTATTCAGGCTGACTTACTACAACATATTAGCCTTCATATGATATTGAAATTAGTAGGGAATTTTGGTAACTAAGTCACAAAAATAAATACCACAAAACATATACGTATCTATGGGTAAAACAAAAACACGTAACTAGAAACATAAACAAATTCCAACCATGTTGCCCAAATCAGATGAACGTCTTCGACAATTTTTGCTTTTAAAGCTTCAAACATTTGTGTCTCTACATTCTAGTAGCAATTTTCAGCAAAAAAGGAAATTATTCTTAAGTTTCTGAACCTAATCGAGGTGCTTCGGGTTCTGGTTTGCAGCTAATCAATAGACGTTGTTGATGAAGCCTCCATGTCTCTTGTAGCTGCTTCTCTAGCCTTTTTCCTCAACTCTGCTTCTCTACTTTTCTTGTTCAGCAGCTTCTCCAGTTTTGCTATTCTTTCCTCTACATGGTCTATCAAGTTATCCATTCCCAAATGTTTTCCAACATCACTCTGCTTCCCGTCACCCGATCCCCTTTAGCCTCCCCCGCTCTAACCCTAACAATGTGGTCATCAACCCAGAGAAAGAACTTGCAATGTGCTTCTGTCACCTACAACGAATAGAACACAATTAATGTAAGGGGTTACAAAATACTCCAATTCAATCTAATCCATGTACGTCACTGTAATTAATCCCTAAATTCTACATCTATAAAATCCTTTCAAATTTTAGCATCCATTTTTAATATCAGAACAGGTACCATGTCAATTCTTGTCACAATCATGATTTTTAATCTAGGTAGATCTATTTTGAATAAATCAACTTTTTTCCAATTCTCAGTCATTCATCAAAATTAACCATCACCAATATCAAATCATATACAAAATCAACCCAATTTAACATCAAATCAATAACAAAGTCAAATCATTTTCATAACCAATAGGCATGCAATTCCCAACAATACAAAATCACATCCACAACAACTTGAGCAAGGTGGATAATAACCAAAATATAGAGTCTAAAGCTCCATTCCAGAAAATTCAAATTTTAATCAAATTTTAGCATAATCTTAGTTCTCAAACATAAAGAATTGCGTGGTTACCTTTAATAATGGGCATCCAAAAAATAACCTATTTGGGTTGGTGTCTGTCTTCGACATGTAACTGATGGCATATTTTTCACAGAAGCATTTTGGGGCCACACCATCTATTACATCCTGAGGTTGCAGCGAACTTGAGGTTGCATTTCCAGATCTCAGTTCCCGTTGTCCGCCGGCTCCCCCTATGCCTCGTCTCGTGTTTGAGGAGCATGCATCACTGGCCATCGATCTGATTAACATTTAACACCACCATGGACAACTAACATCATCTATTGCATTCCAAATTGAATCAATCTTCTTCGATGAACGGTGATTACAGAAAGTGATTAACAGAACAAATCACGCAAATTAGCTAAAAAAACAAAAAAAAACGAACGAATGACCTAGATGAAGAAGCAGTGGGGCTTACAAGGGTTTTCCGAGAGCGTTCTGCACGTGGGTCACCGGAACCTTGCTAGCAAGGGGATGACTTACGTTCTTCGACGGTAAATCACAGAAAATGACACCTGCGTAACCCTGGACGAAGACGCAGAAGGCAGGGTCTTCCAGGGGGTTCGAAAAAATCTGTCCCTGACGATGACTGACCTAGAAATCAGAGGAACGAGGTCGAAAAAGAGGATGTGGACATTACGGCGGTATTTGGGGAAGGTTTTGCAAGTGGGTCGTCGGAAAAATCAAACGCTTAAGTTAAGGGGAGGGTAGAAGAAGCACTGAGGTAGATGATGGAGCTGTGGATACTACAGGAGTATCTGGGGAAGGTTTTAGGAGTGGGTCGCCGGAAAAATTAAACCCATCACCCACAGGAAGGGTAGAGAAGAAGAAGTGAGATCGTAGAAGGGTAAAAGAAGCTGTTCTTTTGAAGTGTTTTTTTAGAGGTAGAAGAAGAAGCTGTACACATTGAAATGGTATTTGGGGAAGGTTTTGATTTGTATGATATTTGGGGAGAGATTTGTAAAATCAACTATTTACGTATTGCATCAAGTATAAATAAGTTATGGGGTATAATGTAAATAATATAAAATACAATATAGTGTGAAAACATTTAATGCATCAATTAATGCAAAGTTAAAAATTTTTTTGATCAATGGCTGAGATGAAGACACATGTGCAAGGGTAACTTACCCACAAAATTGCCATGGGTTTGGAAGAATTCACCAAAAGTTATATCTTCAAATTTTATTAACTTAAGTCTGTTTTGAGAGACTGAATTCTTCACTATTAAAAAAATAAATCGCTCATATTATGAAAAAAGTCACAAATCATTAAATAAGTATTTATCTATATCACAACAAAAATAACAGTTAGTACTTAGTAGTCATCCCAAAAGATTATATATGTGTTAAATTGGTATTTAAAATATTAGATGCCTAAAATTCATCATTAAAATTAAAAAAATACAATCATTAGTTTAATTGTTTATTTTCGTTAATTAGATTATAAAATGTGACGTTAAAAAATGAGTTACGTTAGTCTTTAAATAAATATTTGTTTTCTTGTAAATCTTAAACTTTTAATATTTTTATTCCTACTAATTTTAATTTTGTTTATTACCTACCCAAACAAATTTAAATCTTTCCATAGGGAATAATAGAAAAACAAATATAATTAATTTTATTATCTTTTATATATATTAATATATTGAATATATTAAAAATATATTAAAAATAAAAAATTAACTTAATTTTTAAAAAATAGTTTCCCTAAAGGCGCCTTAAATAAATCTAAGACTACATATAATGTCGGTATTAAATGTAGAAAGAACTTTTGTTCTTCGTATAGAGTATAGGTGCATTGAATTGTGGTTCATTTTTTTTAATATGGAAAAAAATTGTTTTTGTTAGAAACGAATCTTTTTGGTGTATATCGAGAGTGAATGCTGCACGTATGACAGGTTCAACACGCGATAAATATGCTGATTCAATATGTATACGACATGTTAGATGCGTGGCAACATAACAGAGTGTTAATTGTTAATTTATTGTGATTTTAACACGTAATTTGCGATATAGATTTTCTACCTATAAAATCAAAGCTTTTTTATTGGTGTGATGGAAGACACTGCAAATATAGTGGTTTGCCACAATAGTAAGATTATATGAAATATATATGAAAATGTGAGCTTTGCGTATGAGAATTTATTTTCATTTGTAGTTTTATGCACTATGATGTTCGCGGAACTACAATATGGTCTCTATCAAAGGATAGAGAGTAATATTTCAAAGGTGAGAAATATTTTCTACAGAATTCGATTATCATATTTGTTGGCTTAATATAGTTTGATATTATGCCAATCGTTGACGAAACAAGTATTCAGCGGATGTTTCATATTCACCAGCAAACTCAGGTGCAACACCCAAAGATTGAGTTGTATATTGAGTTTGAACATATAGCTGCGGATGAGATTCAATATGACTTAGACGTGCAAGATGATAGAGTTAAAGACGAAGGAATAAACAATGATAGCGAAGAGGAGTTTGAAGCTATGTACGAAGTCGGTGACAAAAACAAGGACGACCATAGGAGAGGTGAGGTAGTCACAAAAATTTTAGTGGTTCAACCCGTAGTCATTCAACCCATGGACGTTCCACCTTTTATGTGTAGTTTGGATCTTGACGCCATACATACACCAAAGTTCCTTAAATATGCGAACAAAGGTACATGAGGAGTGGGTAATATATTTTTGTTAATTTTTTTGGACGAATCAATGAGCGACAATTTATTTATTCTATAGGCGTTGTTGATCCTGAGGATGGGGAGTTAAGGATTGGAATGGAATACAATTCTAAAAACTCGGTCATCGCAATAATTTGGAATTACACTATCTCCAGATGAGTCGATTACGTTGTTTATGAATCCGAGTCTCAGACATTCTATACGAAAAGCAAGACTTATGGACGTGGATGCGATTCACTTATCCGAGGCAACTTGATACAGAAGAAAGGTTGTTGGGAGATTTGGAGATACAATGGGAGGCACACGTGTTCCATAGGAACGATTTCATAGGATCACTCCAATTTGGACTCGAACACGGTTGCTGAGGCTATGAAGCCATTGGTTAAATCCGACCCATTCATAAAGGTGAAATCTGTAATTGCGGAAGTTCAGGCAAGGCTCAACTACATCATTAGTTACCGAAAGATTTGATTGGCAAAGCAAAAGTCAATAGCCAAGTTTTCAATGGATGGAAAGAATCTTACCAAACTTTGTATAATGGAAGTCAAGAGGTGGACGGTGTTAGAATATTTCACCAGGTATTCTAAAATTTCAATTCATGCATTAGAGCATTCAAATATGCAAGCTGCTAATTCAGGTAGATGGAACCCACCTTTACGTAAAATATAAATGTTGTCTTTTGGTTGCAATTGCGCATGATAGGAACCAAAACATTGTGCTAAATATTTTTGCCATCGTGAAAGGAGAGACCGCTATTACATGACACTTTTTTCTTAGTAATTTATGAAAGCATGTTGTTAGAAGAGACGGCATGAGTATAATCTCTGATCTTCATGAGTCAATCCGAAAATAAAAAAATTACTACATAGAATTCCGATTTTTTTTTTTGTGTGTATATTATTTATTAATTTTAATAATAAAAAATATAAAATATTTTATTATAGCAAAAAATAAAAAAAATTACAACCTATCCAATAAATATATTTATTAATAATTAATTAATTAAATAATAGCAGGAAATAAAAAAATAATAACAAAAAATTTAAGAAAATAATAACAATATTATCGTCACCAAAAATCTACAAGAAATAAATCAAATGATTAACTATACTAATATTACTAATAATAATATTAACCAAAATAATTACATTCAACATATTAACCAAATAATAAGCTTTAAATTAACGAAAATAATAAACTTATATAATTATATTGCCTCAAATAGTTGATAATAGTTCTGCCATGACGTATAATCACGTACTATTTTTACTAAACTCGAGTTTAAAATTTCTGATATATAAATCTCATACCTAATACACTAAAATACTCTAAAAAAATACCAACTCTCTAAAAATCACTGAACTAAATACTCTCAACTCTCTTCACAATGTGTTGAACGGGTGAGGAGGAAAGCCAGGTGGGAGGCTTTAAAAGCCAACCTCTACGTCTTCGCATGTTCCCAAAGCAGTAGCTGCTCTGTACATGCAAACATCTTGGTACCATGCAAATAATGTGTTGGTCAAAGAATCTTTGAAAAGTTACATATTTCTTTAAAAAAAAAAGCAAATGAACCTCTGATAAAACTAGTGCAATACATAGCATATGTGTTGAAAAAGCTACTTCTACCGCATATATCACTATACCTGCATGTTGATGGAGACTTGTCAAGTGTCCCACTTCCATGCAAAACTTAGTTGGAATTACAGCAAAATGCTACCTATGTGTTGATATAGAAAATGTTGTAGCTTCACAATGTGACAAATTTCACCATTATAAAATATAATTGTACAATATATTATTATTGAGCATAAAAAAATATTTCTATTGATTTGTATAAGATTTTTGATCAATTTTAAAATAAGGGATTGATTAATATAATCTATGAAAGATTATAAAGGGTTAAATTGGTATTCAAAATATCATATTCTTAAAAATAATTTTTAAAAAATATAATTATTTTTTTATTATAAAATAAAAAATCTTTATTTTTAAACAAAAATTTTTCTAACTTTAATTTTCGAAATCCTTTTTTTGGTGTTGTGGACTTGTGGGCAAGTTTGTCGCTCCCCTCGGCAAGTCTTGTCATTTTCACAAGGTTCGCTATCCTTCTTGACGAACTTTAAATAGGTTCTCTAAATATAAAATCTCGTGGTCCCCTCTCATTTTCACTTTTCACCTTTTCACTTTGTCACTCTTCCTCACTTTCATCCTCTCTTCTCTTATAAGACTTTTCATTTTCGGCATTTTTAACAACAACAACAACAATAACAACAACAACAACAACAACAACAACAAACCCTTGTCCCACTAAGTGGGATTGGCTACATAGATCAAACGACGCCATTGAGCTCTATCATGTATCATGTATATAGAGAGATCGTTTACATGTAGAACTCATTTGACAACCTCATGGATGGTCTTCCTATGTCTTCCTCTGCCTTTTACCCCTTGTCCATCTTCCATTTCATCCACCCTCCTGACTGAGTGCTCTGTCGGTCTTCTTCTCATATGTCCAAACCACCTGAGATGCAATTCTACCATCTTTTCCAAAATAGGTGCTACTCCAACTCTCTCTCTCTCTCTCTCTCTCTCTCTCTCTCTCTCTCTCTCTCTCTTATATCTTTGTTTCTTATTCTATCCAATTGCGTATGACCACTCATCCATCTCAACATCTTCATCTCTGCCACACTTAACTTATGTTCGTGCTCCGCTTTAACCGTCCAACACTATGTACCATAAATCATAGCCAGTCTGATAGCAGTGCAATAGAATTTACCTTTAATTTTTAAAGGCAATTTTTCGTCACATATAAAACCAAACGTACTTCACCATTTTGACCAACCTGCTTGGATCCTATGATTTACATCTTGTTCAATTTCTCCATTATCTTGTATGATACACCCAAGATACTTAAAACTTTTAACTTTTCGTAGGATGTTTTCTCTAATCTTCACCTATATATTAGGGTTTTTCCTTCGATAACCAAACTTATATTCTATATATTCCGTCTTGCTACGGCTTATGCGCAGACTATACACTTCTAGAGTTTTTCTCCATAAATTCAACTTCTTATTTAGGTCTTCCAAGACTAATGTGAAAAGGTATGTACTTAAAGATGATCCCTAGTGTAATCCTATACTAATAGAAAATTCCTCTATCACACCATCTTAAGTCTTCACACTAGTTGTAGCCCTATTATACATGTCTTTAATTGCACGAATATATGTGATCCTTACTCTCTTCCTTTCCAAAACCTTTCATAAGACCTCCCTTGGCACCCTATCGTACGCTTTTTCTAAATCAATAAACACCATATGTAGATCCCTTTTATTACTACGATACCTCTCTATGATCCTTTTTAACATGTATGTAGCTTCAGTAGTAGATCTACGTGGCATAAAACCAAATTAGTTCTTTGTTACTTGTGTCTTTTGTCTCAGCCTCTGTTCTATCGTCCTTTCTCATAACTTCATAATATGGCTCATGAGTTTGATCCCTCTATAGTTTTTACAACTCTATATATATATATATATCCCTCTTAATCTTGTTGATAGGTACTAATGTGCTCTTGCTCCACTCATCTGACATCTTCTCTGACCTTAAAATCTCACTAAAAAGCTTAGTTAACCAACTGATGCCTTTCTCTCCAAGGCCCTTCCAAACTTCAATTGGAATATTTTCTGGTCCTACTGCCCTGCCATTTTTCATTCACTTTAGAACCTCTTTTACCTCGAAGTCACGAATCCTTCGATAGTAGTCGAAGTTTTGATCTTCTTTCCTCCAACCAAGGCTCAGAAGAGTCTCTGTCCTGCATTAAATAACTCGTAGAAGTAGCTCTTTCACCTTTCATTGATCTTTTCATCTTGAGTCAAAACCTCCATGTTTTTATCCTTTATGCACTTAACCCGATCCAAGTCTCTCGTTCTTTTTTCACGGCTCTTTGCGATTCTATATATTCATTTTCCTCATTCCTTTGTGCCTAAAGACTGGAAGAGACCATCATATGCTCTTGTTCTTGCTTCACTTACAACCACTTTTATCTCTTTCTTAGCCGCATTATATTTTTTCTAATTATCTGCATTGCGGCACAAAGACCACTCTTTAAAGCACTTTCTTTTTGCCTTCATCTTTTTTGTACACTTGCATTTCACTACCAGAATTTCTTGTCTCTTAGTCCTATCCTTCTAGATTCACCAAAACTTTCTTTTGCTATTCTTCTAATAATTTCTACCATATCCTTCAACATCTCCTATACGTTTCTATCATCTTTCCACTTTGCCTCTTCTCATACCCGTCTTAGGATATCACCCTGCATGACGTGACGTATCAGTTAGGACTTAACATTGATGGAGATCCAGCTAGTAGCTGCATCGATAAGTGGGAATAGTTCTATGATGGACGATCTATTGAGGACCTCCGTCAGGATCTACTAGGTGTTGTTCTGGCCCCCATGATAGACAGTCGCAAAATAAGTAGATTGTCAATCTTACTTAATTTCAGAATATTATTTGCGAGCAGTTGGAAGATCATCTGACGGAGGAACGTCTTCTGGATTACACCAGAGGATACATCATGCAGATCATTGGAGGCATTTCGTTTTCGGATGCATTTGACTATCGGGTGCATATGAGGTGGTTGTCTCTATTAGATGACCTTGATCTATATGGGACATTGTCATGGGGGGTAGGCGTGTTGGCATGGCTTTACCGCCAGATGTGTCGTTCCACAGATTATCGTAAACAAAACTTGGGTGGATACGGTGGTTTGCATCTCTCTTGGGCATATCATATACCTTTGTGTCGACCAGATGCATTTGACCAACATCAATTTTTCCTGATTGATAGGTATGTTTATCATTTTTTATATTATTTCTTAAACTAATGAAATAGTTTTGTGGTTTCTAAAATATTCGTTGATGTTATAGGTGGGTTGGGTTAGAGCCCCCCTAATAACAAAGTTGACATCAGGCTTCGATAGTGGAGGCATGTCCTCAATGGGATTGGTATCTATAACGCAACTCATAAACATTTAAGACTTGTAATTGAATATTAAATAACTTTTCTTTGTGTATATCACATTTTTTGGTATCAGTGAACAGATTGACTGGATGCCATATGCTGACCCACTCATCCAGCATATAATTCCACAAGGGATCGCTAGTCTGAAGTCTCTGCTGCAGTAGTATGCCCGCTAATGTGCTTTGCCATCAATGACTGCATCAGGTAGACTGTATTGTGCGTCAGTTTGGTGGCCTTTAGCACATTCTGACCAAGCCACTGAACATCGACCAGATGCATGGAAACAATGGGAGATTTGGCAGAGGCGAGTGATACCTTGATTTCTTGGGGGGTGGCAGGAGATGTGGGCAACTTAGGAAGGCCACGGACTCCATATACATCATGCATTCGATCTGCGTCCATCACAACAATATTTGCGATGGTACTTTCAGTGGGCGTACATAGAGTTGGTTGGTCAGGGCGAATAGCAGTTAGTAGTTAGAGGAGTTGTGCTAGATAATCTCCAGATCCGTCATCTGGATGCTCCAGATTTGCATTAGCCAATGGATGAGGAACTTCCCCAGGTGCGGCCTCGAGGAGGGAGAGAGACGAGGTAAAGCTCATCCTAGACGTGGGGCTGTAGCGGCCGGCCATTACAGAGCTTCTGTGAGCCCATCGACAGGTATAGCCGAGGCACATCAGGATGAGCATGGTGAATAGGTGGTTGGAGATCTTTCAAGATCCGTCCATAGAGACTATTTGACACTTGGATCTCCAAGTACTTCACAGTTGTCAGAGGCCGAGCCCAGTCACCAGGGCTTTATTATAAAGACGGGGACCAGTGATCAGTATCATATTCTTTTGATCCACAGTTCTTGCCCATCAGACGACCAAAATAATGAGTGAACTCTCTATGTGACTTCGAATATGCTGCGTTAACAAGCACTTTCTTCAAGTCCTTGTTCTTGAAGTATGTCATGAAGTTGGCAGCAATGTGTTTTGCAAAAAACGCCTGGAAGACTTACGATGGTTTTCATCCACTTTCATTGGCGTTCAACACAGCATCAATTGTTTTGTACCTATTTGAAATCACCAAGAGGTCTAGCTGGGGTGTCACATGTTGCCTCAGATAAGAAAAAAAAATGACCAAGTTTCACCCTCGATTACGGTAAATACAATAGGCAATATGTTTGATGTGCCATCTTGAGCAATAACCATGAGCAAAGTGCTTATGTATTTACCATACAAGTGGGTTTCATTAATGAAAATAAGTAGTTTGCAGTGCTTAAAAGTCTCAACACACGAAAAAAATGTCCAGAGCACCTGATAAAGTTTGACACTATCGACTGAAGCATGCCAAGACTGTGTTACAAGTTGCCTAAGTACCTAAAAAACCCTCAGTTGTTATAACATATAAGTGGTGACTTAATTAAGCACTTATAAGTAAGGCGATGTAATGAATCTTACTAGGTAAGTATAACTGCATTGCGAATGAGCAATGAGAAAGATCGTTGTATGATTACTCCAACTCTCCATATATCCTAACAATAACTCTCTGCTTTCCAAGTTAAATCTTTCTGTACGACACTTGTAACTGAAGTGATTTTCTACACCTCCTTCCAGAACCCTTATGATGATGGTTGGATCTACTTTGGCCATTGTGAATATGTGCTAAGTAATTACCTTCAAGGCCAACCTTCCATGGTATTGGTCCATTGGTATTTGAATGCAAGCATGAGGACCAATGTATCTCCTCACTTCCTACTTTTCTTGCTTTTAGCAATAAGATATGTATATGTTCCATTGACAACGATAACTAAATTTGGTACACTATACAACTTTCCTTAACTCGTCACTCTCTAGTATCTTATACTTCACACCCCTCCTAATGTTATATGTCTTAACTACCATAATAACTTCCTCATTATTTTCATATTGTTATCTGATGCCAAGGCATCTTAGGCTAGTTTCACTAGCCTTTTTCTTTTGATTTCATTAGGTTTTATGCACTTTCTTGAGCTATAAGTAAGTATTTGGATAAGGATTTCATGCACCCTTGCTTCAAGCAAACTTGGTTATTTATGTGCTTTTCATAAGATTTTATGCAACTTTTATTTGATGATTGAATGATGCAAATATCTTATGAATTATAGAAAACTTTGATGCAAATGTTTGGTTGATGATAGGTGGAAAGAAAGCTAAGAAAAGAAAATCAAACAAGCAACAAAAAAGCCATGGAAGGAAGCAAAGGGAAGCAACGTTGGAGCCAAAGTTGGAGCTCCAACTATGCCTCAAACGTTGGCCAAGAAAGGTGCATAATTGGAGTCATAGTTGGACCTCCAACTATGCCTCCAACTACTCATTCAAAAGGGTCATAGTTGGAGCTATAGTTGACCTCCAACTACTCATATAAGAGACCATAGTTGGACCTCCAACTATGCCTCCAACTACAACTATGGTGTGCAACGTTGGAGCCAAAGTTGATGCTCCAACATTGCTGGCAACGTCAAGGTGAAGGGGTGCCAACGTTGGAGGGAACGTTGGGGGTCCAACGTTACCTCCAACGTGCGCGATAATTTTGAAGTTTTGGGATTGAAAAATCGTGCAGCAACGCGTACGCGTAGGTGAAGATTTTGGCTATATGGCGCGTACGCGTGGAGGACGCGTATGCGTGGGTAGTCTAACGTTTGTGCTTAAACGTTGGGTCCAACGCTGGGTTAAACTTTAGGGCCAACGTCCCAGCCCTATTGGGCAAAGTTTGACCCAATGTTTGAGCTCAAACGTTGAAACTCCAACGTGAGCTTCAACGTCAATCTAACTTCAATACAAAAGGCACCCATGCAAAGTATGAATGTTAACTCCCAAACGTCCCCATCAACATCACAAAAGGCCACTTTCAACTAGCTTCAACAGAGGCCAAAGGTTCCAGTCCAAGTACTTGAAGATTGAATGAAGAAAGTGTATAAATAGATTATAGTTTAAGTTAGAAAAAGAGGGGGGCTTACACATTGAGTACTGTAACTCCGCCCAATTTACTTTCTTTGCATTTTAGTTTTAGTCCAATGTACTTTTCAATTCCAATTTCCATTCCCAGAACTATGAACAACTAAACCCCTTTCATTGGGTTAGGGAGCTCTGTTGTAATTCAATGGATCAATAATAATTTTCATTCTTCTTCTTTTTTTTCTCTTGATTTCACTAAAAAGCTTTCGATCTTCATCCAATTGGGTAGCTGTCTTGGAAAAAAAGCTATTCATAATTGGATCTCCTTTGAACCTTGGAAGAAGAATGAGGAGATCATGCTAGAAATGATTTCTCATGTTGGACCGGATTGATGTTTGGATGGATATAGTGACATATAATCCTACCAACACTTTGATTTGGAAATACATGTGGTATAATCATTGACCATACTTCATCTCTTTCCATGAGCAATTAAATCAAGGAATTAGGTAAATGTTCAAGCTTAGAGAGATTGAATTGCCAAGGAATTGGGATTCAATCACCTAAGATTGCCAAGGAGATCAATGAATGCATTGATTGAGGAAGAGATGAGAATGAACTTGATCCGGAGAATGCAACATCTCCTAAGCCCAATGAACTCCCCATCTCTGATCTACCCATTCTCTTTATTTTCTGTTATTTACTTTCATGCTTAATCACCCCATTCCCATTTATTTTCCTGCACTTTAAGCTTCTGCACTTTAATTTCTTTTTATTTAATTTCAGTCATTTACATTGTAACACCATACCACACTAAGCTTTACGCTTAAGTCATAAAATAGAGGTGGTGTGGTATTACGACCTTTAAAATAAAATGAGTACGTATAATAGTAGAAGAATTATAATATGCTAGGAGCCTTGAAAAACAGGGGAAATAAAAATCACGATTTAAAAGCGCAACGCTCAAGAAACGAGTTAACTTGCGTCCTAAGAAAATCATAATTATTAAACATAAGATAACATAAGTAAGAATAGAGTGCCAAAGATACAAAATAACAAGCTCCTACTCAGCCCGCGAAGTCAAGACTGGCCAGAGAATATTTACATATATATACTTACATATCCAAAACTCAAAAGTATATATACATAATCCTGCCTCTCTATAAACTTCTAAGAGGATAAAAAAGAACAAGTTATGCGGAGAGAAAGTTAAGTACATATATATACATCACTGTACAACAAAACTACCCAGTAACCCCTCCACTTTAAGAGTCCAGACGCCTAACGAGATGGCTCCGACCTACATCTGAAAAATAACAACATAGTATGGAATAAGAACCGGAGGTTCTCAATATGGTAAAGGTGCCATACACATAATATATAAGGTCCTGGGAATGCCAGAGGCAATCCTAGAACGCCGACACTCAGATTATAGAGCTTAAAGTGTTAGACAGAAGCCATAAAAGGTGGTCTTCTAAGAATATTTAAACCTAACTTAACTTAACCTTAAATCTAAGTCTCATACTGCCATTCCTTCATACCTCCAACTCCATCATGCATTTTCACAGACAAATAGACAAATAAAGGCAAACACAAGAAGGTTATAATTACTACAGGTAACAAGTACACATTTAGCATGGCAAGTACATATAGGCACACCCAATTAAGGCACAAGCAAGTAGTTTAAGTAATATACATATGATGCATGCCTATCCTAGGGCTAATGAGGCTCATCTGTCGGTTATCCAGCCAACCCGACAAGTCTAAATTGTACTTAGATTGTCCCTCGATGTGCATCCCCAAGAGTCTATGCATAGCTTTTTCTCAAATAATCAATATTGCTCAATGGGGGTAACATTCCCGTGAATTTATATAGTGCCCGGTCACACTTACGTCATAGGGTCAACAGAGTATCGAGTTTTCAACCTGGTACACATAGTGGCTAGCCACGGCACTTAATCCAGGGAACCTTGTATCTTAGATCATTAAATCATTCAAGCCAAATTTCATACATATTATTTTATCAGAAAATCCAATCAATTATCATATATGACTCATCCATAACATTTTATCATCAATTCATTACTTTTCAATTTTACTTCACCTCCAAGTTATCCTCATCTCCTAACTTCATCTGATTATCAAATTTAACACTAATATTCATGACTAAAGGAATGAAAATAGAGGTTTAGAGGTTTAAAATTTAGTTTGAAACATTAAAATCATGTTTGCTGAAATGGGATCCACGCGTGAGTCGTGGCAATGTAAAACTGCAGCTCGCGCGTGCGTCCTTTTATCATGCGTACGCGTGGGTGTAAACTTCATGTCACGCGTGCGTGTGGGTCACGCGTACGCGTGAACAAGCTTGTTTACTCCTTACGCGCACGCATGGGACTCGTTGCATACGCATGGCCGAAAATTCGCTCCATGCGTACGCGTGAGCGTACGTCTTTTAAAAAAATATAAGGCAGATGCAGTAGTGATGCAGCAATAGCAGAATTGATAAAAGAGAGCTGCAGAGTTTGGTTCAAACATAGTTTATAAACTCAAACTTCCAAAGAGCATAACTCGGTCATTTTAAATCATTTTTCTTCCGTTCTTCGAACGGCATAAACTTCACGAATCCAATTTTCATTTAAAAGAAGTTGAAATCAATTTGGGGTTCTGGAAGCCAAGTTATATCCCACCAAAGTTAAGCCCAAAACCAAAAGTTGGTAAACAATTGTAAACCTCATTTTCATTCCATTCCATTCTTTTCCAATTCTAACAATACCAACTCAAAAACCAACATTAATACTCAATAAATTCTACATCATTTTATCAACTCCATTCCATAATATTACACAATTCCCAGCAACAACACTCAACCAATTATATTCATCAACCACAACATTTAACACATTCAATCATGGTTCTCTCCAAAACAACATAACAACCACCATTCATAATCAATTACTAATTATCCACAAACACCAACCAAATATATTTGACAAGAAATTGCTAAACATTAACATACACCTGCATTCCAACTTATCCTATGGTCATCTAGCCTAAGTTTTCACAGAACATTATATATTAAATGCAAGAAACCTAAACCATACATTGACCGATTTCCACGTAATGACCAAAGCTATTTATTCAAAACCAAGGCAGCCCCTCAAAACTCAACTAATCAGCTTCCTCCAAGTTCTAGTATTCATAATTTCAAGCTCCAATTATTTATTCATTACCTAATACACATTTATAACACACATATACCCAATTGAATACTAAAAGCTCAAATTTAATGAAATTAAAGTAAAATTGTCGTATTCTCACCTTACTCAAGCTTCACATAAGCAAGAGTGAACGTTTTTCTTAAGCTAATCGGATCCTAAAACATCAGAAATCAAAGAAATTCAACCTTCATATTAAAAAATTCAAAAATTGAGGGAAAAGGGGGCTGGTAGTGATTAAACAAGTTACCAGTGAAATTGTTCTGATAGAAACGTAGAGCTCAACACGGTGAACGCGTGGCCATAAACGATGCAGCGATTGGAGCTCGGACGGAGAAGTTACGGTGTATGGAAGTTAACGTGAGTGTTTGACGTTCTTCCTTTTCTCTTCTCTGTTGCCCTTTGATGCTACCAAAATGAGGAGAAGAAGAACGTGGCTTTTACTTAAAGGGCTGGCCGGTTGGGCCCACGACCCGTTTTGAGCCCGGTTCAACTGGTTCGACCCTTTCGGTCCAATTTTGGACCGATTTCTTCGAAATTGGTGTCAAAATTCTCGTTTTGATGAGTTCTATCCTAATTTGATATAATATTCACATTTCTAATACTCCTTATTAAAAATTAATTTATTGACTAAATATTTACTAATTTAACCGGGGTTTACATACATTCCATGCAATTTACTTTTTCCGCAATTTAATTTTCTGCAATTCCAAATTCAAATCTGCTTAGTTCAACTAGAACAACCCTCCAATTAAAGTTGATCAACCAATCAATTCCTGTGGGATTCGACCTCACTCTATTGTGAGTTTTTACTTGACGACAATCCGGTGCACTTGCCGGTGGAAATTTGTTGAGAGATAAATTTTCGTGCATCATTATCCAATTTCAAAGTCATTGATGGGATTATCCTCGAGGCCTCCTTAACTAAATATACAATCTAAAGTTATTACCTCGAGATTTAATGAGGAAAAGTGATCCGGTCAATCATATGGTCGAAAAATGGCAAGTTGTGTCAGTATGATTTGTGTGTCACTATATATAGTAGTTCATCTCAACCCCTCATCCTAAATTCCAGTTGGTTTAGCTTCAGCATCTTCATTGTCATTAGGGTTAACTCGATAGGGATCCATCATCAAGTCTCTAATAGCAAGACCCTCATGACTTCCACCATCAGCTTGCATCATACCATCATTAGAATCTTTGACATTTGACCCGTTTTTTACTACTTTCAGGTGACATATTTAAGTCAACCATCATCTTTCGAATATTTCTTCTAACTGTCCCACTTAAAGGGGTTTCATCAATAGTATCCGCAGAAGTTTCTCCACCCTAGTCGACTAGAAAAATAAATAATCCCAACAGATGAACATTTGTCCAACGTGTTGCCAAACCCTAATAAAACGTATATCTTCGTCATCACGTAATTGATACCAAATTTACAAAAATATAAAATCTTATCAAAACCGTTATCAAATAAAAAAATAACAAAATAATAATAATAATTATAATTTATGATATATCTTTTGTAAAATAAAATATTATCTACTTTGGATAAATATCTATAATAAATTTTTGTTCACTCTTTTATGTGTTGTTATCTAATAATATATAATATCAAATTTTTCAATGCTGTTAAATTTTTTAATTCAAATAATATATACAAATACTAATTCAGCAGAATTAAACACGATAAATACCTCCTCATCATATGTTATTTTACCGTCCTAATGATTTATAAAATTGTCCATTTGATATAACTATGTATATGTTAATATGTCAGTTTAATACCGCATGTCAAAAAATAACAATCAATTGAAATGTTGTGTCATATAACATATTTTATAAACATATGTAAAATTAAATTAGCTTTTGAAAATATACATATAAATTATTTTTATCATAAAAATTTTAAAAAATAAATCAAATTAGTTTTTAGACAAATATTATATATCATCTGATATATAATAAATTTATGTAAAATTAAATTAATTTTTAAAAATACACGTGCGAGTCATTTGTACTCCTAAAATTATACGGATAGGTCATGTTTACTCCTGAAATTTTAATGTCTAGTGTACTGACTGAAATTTTAATAAGTCTAGGGTAATCTCGCCATCATTCCTAATGTAACACAAAACGCATTATATTACCTCGAATATTACACTAGAACAAGGCATCTCATTGCAAAAATTTATTTATTTATATTAGCTAAATAAACTCAAGCTTATCAATATATAATCAATAAAATATTTATATTCACAAAATTTTATAAATAATAGGTAATTGAATCACATAGTTTCACTAATGTAAGAATATATATATATAGCTAGGTACTTGTGCAAAACATATCCATAATAACAACAGAACTTAAGATATATGTTGATAGTTGAATAGTTGATATGTCAATGGAACACAACGCACACACTATAGTGTAACCCCTTTTGTATATTTTTAGTAATAATGGGCTTAGAGGCCCAATTAGAAGCCCAAAAAGGCTAGTAAAAAACAAGTGTTCTTGACCAGAGACAAATCTTTAAATGGAGTTTGGATTCGCGACGGATTAGTTCTTGAGATATCATGAGAAACCATAAAAAAAAATCAAAAGCAGAGGAGAGGAGAAAAGAGTTGAGTTCTGAGATCTGGGTTAAATTATTAATGATATCGCAATCAATTTGGGTTGGTCGTCACTTATCTGATAAGTGTCGGGTTTGAATTCTGTTTTATGAATGCAGCAACCCATTGACCAACAATATACCCTTAAATAAAATTCAGATTTGTGACGGATTAATTCTTGACTTGTCGGACATTTATTTGAGTCAAGATGTGTCACATTATTCACCATGTGAAGAATAAGGCTAATTTTAAAAAATATTAATATTTTTGTTGAAAATAAAATTATTTAATATAATTACAGACAGTAAATTTTGTAGGTGAGAATTGCAAAATCAACATGTGACAATATTCTGACCAACACACAGAGATGTGGTGAATACGTGACAACAGTTTAACTAATTGGATTATTATTATTATTATTATAAAAAAGTTAGTTTTATTTTAGTTTGTTAAAAAATTAAAAATAATCAGTTCATTAATACATCCAATAATAATACGATATATAAATATTTTTACAAAAAATATTTTACACGTGTTTATGAGTGGATCATTCTGATATGAAATATATGGATGAAAACGCATGTGTTAGTGTGACTCAGCGCATAAGTTCATCCAAACAAAAAACTTGAAAAATACCAGCCCAAAAAAAGGCTGACAAACTGTGAAGATTAAAGAAAATAACCACTTCTATTAAAAATAACGAAAGAAAATAACAACTTCACTCCCGAAAAATTAAATAAAAGAAGATAATCTAATTCGAAAAAGATAATAACCAAATTTATATTAAGATTTCGGAAACAAATAATGAAACCATTTTTTGGGATTTTTTATTTTCATAAATTAAATAACTATAATAATTATCGAAATAAATAATTTAAAACATAATTATTGGAATAAATATTTCTCTTATCTCATTTACACTGTAAATAAGATAATTTTGTATGTATTTCATATATACATATTTCATTTACACTGTAAATGAGATATATATATTTTTTTAAAATTAAAATAATAAAAAATATTAATAATATCAATAATCTAAACTTTTAGCACGAAATTAGTACATAAAAAAAGTTAGTAAAAGAGACTAAAATAGATATGTTTGATCAATTAGTACTAAAAAGAGTACATAAAAAATTTTAAATTAAATTATTATCCAATTTGATTGATTTAAATTTGAAAAATAAAAAATTCGTACGTATTCAAGGAAGGTTTCATTATGAGAATATATTCGGTAATTGTGCCCACCTCTAAAAATTGAAAGATAGGAGGCGTGAAGTTGATGCATGGTAAATAAAACACAAAATACAAAAAGATGAGTCGTTTGCCAATTGTTAAGAGAGGTTGATGGGATAATAGAAAGAGAATTGAAACGGTTATCTCCCACGTGGGTTATATTATATGAAAATTATATGCCAAGTGATCTCATGCATGTCTATTTCCAGCTGGTCCAACTTTAAAACTTTATTGAGATCAAACACAAAAATATTTTACTTAATATGAAAAAAACTATCAACTTAATTCCGCATAAAATAATTTAATATCTGTCATAGGGCATATAGTATAAAATAAACTCCAACTAAACATAGGTATTACAAATATGGACACCCATCTGAGCAGTGTGCTCATGAAAAACTTTAGAGATCAATCCCTTGGTTAATGGGTCTGCTAGCATATACTCTGTTCCTATACGTTCTATGAAAATCTATTTTTCTTAAACTTTGTCCTTGACAACTAA
Organism: Arachis hypogaea; assembly: GCF_003086295.3. Classification (NCBI taxonomy): domain Eukaryota; kingdom Viridiplantae; phylum Streptophyta; class Magnoliopsida; order Fabales; family Fabaceae; genus Arachis; species Arachis hypogaea. The sequence continues at coordinate 8,452,696 of NC_092042.1, read as the reverse complement.
GAGCTTGATGTCTATATGCTTCGATTTTGTCAAGCTCTTATTGTTATGGAGTATAGTACTGCTGACTTATTGTCACCAAATATCTTTAATGGTCTTTCAATGTCATCTACTATATGAAGCTTAATGACAAAGTTTCGCAACCATATGCCATAAAATCAGAAATAGAGTACCCAATAATCTCCAAATTTTCTGATCTCCAATAAATAAGCATGTAATCATTTGTTCTCTTCAGATAATGCATTACGCATTTTAACAGCTATCCAATGATCTATTCCCGGATTGCTCAACTATCTACCCAACACTCCCACTATAAATGATATATTGGGACGTGTGCAAACTTGAGCATACATTAAGCTCCCTAGTGCTGATGATAAATTTTATCATGTATAGTTGTCTTTTCAAAATCATTTTAGGGCATTACTTGAGACTGAACTTGTCTCCTTTAGCTACGGGTGTGTCCATTGGTCTACAACTTTTCATGCCATATCTACTTAAAATCTTTTCGATATAGTTCTTTTGTGATAATTCAAGAGTACCTTGAGAGCAATCTCTTAGTATCTCGATTCCTAATATAAAAGAGGCATCACTAAGATCTTTCATTTCGATTTTGTTCAATAGAAATTTCTTAGTTTCATGCGACAAGCCTACCTGGCAAGTAGAATGTCATCAGCATATAAGATAAAAAACATGTATTTACTCCCACTGAACTTGCGGTATACACATTCATCTATAATATTTACCTCAAAATTATGAGGTAATGACTTGATTAAACTTGTGATACTATTGACAGGAAGCTTATTTGAGACCATAAATACATTTTCTCCTTTCTCTATTAGATCTCCTTAATTACACTTCTTGAGGTTGTTGAGTTTGATGTGTGGGTTGGGAGTGAGAAGGATTCTCATTATTTTCTTGTGTTGTAGCAGTAACTTGAGCAACAACGATAATGAGATCTACAGTAGGATTTTAATTATGCTATTGTACTATAACTGTTCTACAATAATAGATACAAAGACCTGATCATTATCAGTTATAGAATCCTCATCAAAAGCAATATTCCTAATATTTCCTCCCCCCTAACTCAACATCCTTAAGAAATCTTGCATTTCCCGTTTCAAAAATAGACCTTAATGCAGGATTGTAAAACTTGTACCCCTGTGAACCCTCAGCATAACCAACAAAGTAGCAACTAATTGTCCTTGAGTCTAATTTTTTTTCATGTAGCCTATAAGATCGCGCCTCCGCTGGATATCCCCAAATATGCAAATGTTTTATACTGGACATTTTCTCAATCCAAATTTTATAAAAGATTTTGTTAACTACTTTGCTTGGCACCCTATTAAGGATGTACAGTGCGGTCTTTAAGGCTTCTTCTCAGAGTGATTCAGGCAAGAAAGAATGGCTAATCATACTTCTCACCATGTCCTTAAGAGTTCGGTTCCTTCGCTCTGCAACACCATTCATGCTAGATTTTTCTGACATGGTGTATTGCAGAACAATACCACACTCCTCTAGGAAAAGAGCAAAAGGTCCAAGACGTTGCTCACCTGAATCGTCATATCTTCCATAGTATTCACCACCACGATCATATTGGATAACTTTAATTTTCTTCCCATGCTGAAGTTCAACTTCAGCTGTGAAAGACTTGAAACATCTAAGGCTTGAGACTTTTCATGAATTAAATATAAATACCCGTAACAAGAGTAATCATCTATGAACATAATAAAATACCGTTGTCCATTCCAAGTGACAGTAGAAAATGGGCCACATGTATCGGTATGTATCAGTTCTAAGACATCTTTAGCTCTCTCGGCACCTAATTTCCTTTCGTTTGTCTTTTTTCCCTTTATGCACTCAATGCATACTTCAAAATCCGCCAAATTTAGGAATCCAAGAATTCCATCCGACATGAGACTCTGAATTCTCTGTTTAGAGATGTGACATAGGCGTTTGTGCTATAATGATTCCGAATTCTCATTTAGTTTTTGTTTTGTACCTATTTGCAGTATTTCATTATTATAGGAATTCAAATCAAGCCTATATAGATTATCCACCAAACGACCAGAGAAAGTATTATTCGAATTATAAAAGAGATTGACTTTATTTTCTCTAAGCGAACAAAAAATAACCTGATTTGTCCAAACGAAAAACAGAAACTAAATTCTGTCTAAAAGACGGTACATAAAATGTCTCTAATAAATCCAAGTAAAATCCACTCATGGAACATAATCTAAAGGTTCCTATAACTTCTACTACAATTATATTGTCGCCTACCACATAGATGTATCTTTTAGCATCACTTGGCGGTCGGCTCCATAGGCAACTATGTATAGTAACACTTACATGAGTAGAAGCAGTAGAATCTACCCACCAAGTATTAACAGGTGCATAACTTAAACTAGCCTAAGAACAAACGAAAGTAAGAATTATACCATTCTTTACACGCCAAGTGGCATATTTGGTACAATCTTTCTTCATGTGTCCCACCTTCTTACAGAAGAAACAGGTTGAAACTTGATCCTGTTTCTTAACTTTTTTTTGCTGAGAAGACACATCCACAGTAGTATCTCACTTTCTTTTATACTGAGAAGATGAAGTCATGTGAGCACTTTCAGTCTTATCTTACTGTAGCCTCTTTTCTTCTTGCACATAGTGAGATATAAGCTCATTTAAGGACCAAGTGTCCTTCAGAGTGTTATAACTCACTTTGAATTGCCCAAAGTGTGCATGAAGGGAGATCAAAATAAAATGCACGAGTAAATCTTTAGACAACTCTAACTTTAGTGCTTTCAATTTTGAAGCAAGATGAGACATTTCCATAATGTACTCCCTTATATTCCTTTTACCTTTATACCTCATGGAGACAAGTTTGCTCAAAAGACTATTTGCCTCTGCCTTTCAGCAAAGAATTTTTCAACATCTTTCAGGAATTGTTTGGCATCTTTATCCTCAGTAATTGAGCCCAAAAATTCCTCAGGAATTGAGCATTTCATTATCATAATACTCATTCGATTGGATCTCTCCTACTTCTCTATTTTAACCTCATTAAGATTTTCTGGAGTAGAAGTGGGTTTCCTCTTGTGAATAGCTATATCTAAATTCATACATGATGAGTTTGGAAAACACTAAATTGATATTAGTGATGACTAAACATTATTAGTTTAATTAATTGCAAAATTATCATGAAAATAATTTTGCTGTGCAGATTTTAATTGGGCCGAACAGAAAAAAATTTTTGTTGCAAGTCCAATTGTATTAAAAAAATACATTCAGCATTGATACAAAATTATTTTGATCCTTGTGGCTGAATTGTTGTTATGTTATTTGGGCCAGATTGAATTACTATTACTACTAGCCCATTTGAAACTTTGTTTCCAAAGACCAAAGCTTGGTCCGAAACAAATAATGGAAGAAAGCAAAGTTCTTTGTTTCCAACGGATCCCATTTTTAATTTGGGATGGATTTCAAATTCAATTAACTTGCATTGGAAACATGAGAGAGATTTAGCACTTGATTTGATGGACATCATCAATGCTACACGCTACCTAAAGCAAAGGAAGTGGGAAACTTAATTCACTTTATCACATTCATTAATTATTGTTCAAGTTTTTCTTTCTTCACTCTCATCTCTCTTCTCCTACTTCGGTCACTTCACAGAGAAAGCATGGAAGCTATGGCTATCTACCGAAAGAAAGGAGAAACAAGCAATAAGACCATCACAATGATGGCAAGAAAAAAAATAAAAAGTATGTTATGGCTGAGATCTTCACCAAGAAAGGTAAGATTTGGTGAAGTAAGCTCAAGCTCTCCATACCAAAAATGGAAGAGAATATCTCGGTCAGAGAAAGAAGATCGTTGGAGGGATGGCTTGACTCTGATTTTGCTCAACCACCACAGGAGGTAGCTACAGTAGCTACGTGATGAAGGAGGCAAAAGTTGGAGTAGATGAAGCTGTCATCATCAAGAATGCATCAAGGACTAGGAATCCTTCTTGGAGTGCAAGGCAAGATGGAAGGCTCGGATTGATGATTACTGGTGACCAAGGAAGAACCAGAGGTAATTGCATGTTGGATATAGCATTCGGTTACTTCTCCTCTCTCTCTCTCTCTGGCCAAACCGATTTTGCATGAAGAAGAAGAAGTTTAGCTTAGTTTTTGGTTTCAACCGTAGAGGCTTCCCCTTTTATAAATAAGGGAGAACAGCCAGGACTTGAGAAAAGGAGAGTAAGTGCAGAGTTCTCATAGCTACCCAAACTAACAGAAGTTCTTTTCCTTCAATATTTTCTATTTTGTAATTTTCTGTTTAATTTTGTCTGTCTTGAGTCTCATGGAAAAAGGTAAACAGTGAGGTTTGTATGAAAAAGTCATAGAGCAGAAAAAGGCAGAGAGTGCAAAATTAAAAGAAAAAGCTATAGATGTCCTTAGAGGTCCTTTGTACATCTGTGTTGTGTTTCATGATTCTCTGGGAATCTCCTTGCAAGTTAGTTTAGCACTTAGTTGTTGAAAGCTTGGTTGTGACCAAGTCAAGTTCAGTTTTGGGTTTAGATTCTGGACTTGTCCCAGATAGGAAGGGTAGTTCCTAGGGAGAATTGGTGTTTGTAATCAAAGATGGTTATAGTAAAATTCTATCATTGTTGTGATGGAGACTGGATGTAGGCTGCATTGCACTTAGCAGCTGAACCAGGATATATCTTGGTGTAATTTTCTCTCTCTTCTACTCCATTTCTGTTTCTGCTGCATAGGAGACAAAACTGAAAAATATCTCCTAGCTGATCAGGAGACAAAATGAAAAAGTCTCCTAACTAGGCACGAGACAAAAACAAAAATATCTCCTCAAGTGTTCTAAAGGACACCAAGAGTTACAAAACGAAAAAGGGGCTAAGATTCAACCCCCTTCTCCTAGCCACTGATAAACCATCAATACAACCAAGGATAATTTTTATGGTATTCTTCCAAACCTTAAGTTTGAATCATTAAGTATAGAAATACTGCTAATTTGTAAAAAAATATTGGTAGTTTAAGCCATAGTTTCTTTATTAGAACAAAAAAGGAACATGCAGTAAATATTAGTTAAATAATGAAAAAAAAATCATATTGAGATATCTAGAACAACATTAATTTTCAATCTTTGGATCAAAAAATTAACTGTAAGTGATACTCTCATTGGAGTAAAACAAATATTGTCAAAATTCCTGTCACACATTAAGCTTTTCTTTGAACCGACTGAATGCACATATGGAAACTTAAAATTCGCAACCTATTTATTACCGCATATATTTTCTATTAATTGGCCAAACAATAACCTTCTTTTGGACTGATTATTGACCACATAATTAATAGAAAATAAACAAAAGTGTGCAATACTTATTATTTCGCCAAACAATGAACTTCTTTTGGGCCGATTATTGTCAGCATAAATAATAAGCATTACTTTATTCTTAATTATTTACCCAAACATGTATTTACCATCAATATGTGTATATAATTTGGCCAAATATAAACCTTCCTTTAGACTAACTAATATTCGCATGAATTACATATCACCATATTTTTTATGTTTTAAATAAATCAATTTTCACAAAAGAGGCTATTTCGGCGCAGTATAATATTCCATCAATTTATTTCAAAACCAAATCTTTATAAAACAGGTGGCTATAATAATCCAAATTGTTGCGACTTTCCTTAGGTAACAATTAAAAACTATTTAAATCGCAAAAGAAATTGAATCTTAATAGTGTCCTTTTAAGACTTTAAAAAAAACATCATTATAACTATGCAACAGATTCATGTGCCAAAATTTTTTGATCAATGTTATAATTCAATCCACGCAAAACACAACAAAAAAATAATAATTTTGCCAAAAAAATGAATCTATATGAACGGATATAAAAAAGGATAAACAAACGAAGAACCTTCTTTTAAAAAAAACTGAATCCATATTCACATATTAAACCATAGTATATACAAAACAAATTTTATAGTAAATATGTTTTTTATGTACTATTTGTGTATTTTTTGTACTCTTTGAGTTTTATTGACACGTGCTATATAATCCAAAAGTAGCACATATTTGAATATAATTTTATAAACTCAAATTAAGATTTAAATTCAATAAAAAAAATTTATAATTTTTTAATAATTTAATTATAAATGGCTCTGATACTACTTGTTAGAATTTTCTTAAAATTTTTTAATCCAAGAATTATCCATGTGAAATTATTAATAACTTTTTAACACTTCCTACCAAAAAAATTAACTGAAAAAAACATTTCTCTCCCAACAAATAAAATAAAAAAAAACTCAAATTTTGGATAAGAAGTAATACCTTTCTTCCCATAATGTAGCTAAATAAAAGTAGCTCGACCACATGTCATTTCTGGTATGCAGCATAGTTCCAACAAAATTTTACAGTTATATTCATTAAAATATACAAAATTTTTAAAAGTGTCGTATTCATATTCATGTCCTTATATGGAATCTAGAAGATATTACTTTTACGAAAAAATTAACTCTTAAATCAATATCTGAAAGAACTGCCACTACATCACCATCACCAGGGACATATGTTTGTACCAAAATCTATTCTGATTTCATCTTTAACGAAATCACTTCCTTCCAATGCAAACACTTCTTATATTTTACTTTGACTTACTATTTTTAGGTTGTCGCTACAGGTTTCAATCATCCTAACATATATCAAATTGGAGATTTATTTTAAGTTGGTCCAACTCAACATTTTTTTTGTTGTATTTCATAATTTAATTTTGGTATCATTTCAGTATAAAACAATTTCATACATATGTCGAAATACATATGTTAATTAAAGTAAAAATAATTTTTTTTTATATTGACCATATAAAAAGTTATCTAAAAAATAAAAATAATTAAATAACTATATAAAATAGTTTATATTATTGGCATATAAAAATTAAATTTTTTATTTAAAATAAAAAATTATAATTTAATTTTTAAATTTATTAAATAATTATTTAAAAAATAGATTATGATTAAAAAAAATATCAAAGAACTAATATTCTTTTATAAAAACATAGAATATGTTTATTAATGCTAGTTTAAATATAAAATAAAAATATTAATTATCTAAATTTTTTATGACAAAATAATTATATAAAATAATTTATATTATTAATACATTAAAAATAAATTTAAATAAATATAAAAACGAATAATAAGAATAGAATAACACTTCAAATTTAGATAAGAGATATAAAAGAAAAGAAAAGTTATACTATTATATGGTACATATTTAATTTAACTTATATTTTTAACTTTTGTATATAATATTAAATTTAATTTTAATATATTATTAATATAAAATAATTTTATATTTAATTATATACTATTATATTAATAAAAATAATTATTTTTTATATTTAATATATAAATAATTATTTAAATAATACGTATAATTAAATAATAACACTGATAATAAAAATAACAATAATAACAATAATAAAAATAATAATAAAAATAATAATAATAAAAATAATAACAATGATAATAATAATAATAATAATACTAATAATAACAATAATAATAATAAAACGATTTAACTTGTATTAGTATATTTTTATTTTTAATTAATTTAATTTTATTTAAATAATTAGAATTTTAAATTATAAAATTTGTATTAGTTTGTAATTTAAAATTTAAATAAATATAATTTAAATTAATAATTTATAAAATTATATGTATTCGTGTTACTGTACTCATATAATTAATTATATTTATCCGATTTAAAAAAAATAACGGTTGTTAATTTTTTTTATTTAAATACATTCATATTATTTTCAAATTAAAAGAATATATTTATTTAAAATAATATGATTACGTTTATTTATATTTAAAAAATTTTAAAATAATAAAAATATGTTTATTTAAAATAATAAAATTTAAAATTTTAAATAAACCTACTTATATTAATTTTAAATTTTATTTAAAATAATACGAATATATTTATTTAAATTAAAAAATCAAAATAATAAGAGTACATTTATTTAAAAAATTTTAATTTAAAAATAATATAAGTGTATTTAGTTGTTAGTTAAAAATTAACAAATTTTATTTTTTTAAATTGAATAAATATAATTAATCATGAGTACAATAGTAAAAAAATCATATGAGTATAATAATACAAATACATATAATTTTATAAATTATTAATTTAAATTATGTCTATTTAAATTTTAAATTACAAACTAATACAAATTTTATAATTTAAAATTCTAATTGTTTATATAAAATTAAATTGATTAAGAAATAAAAATATACTAATACAATTCAAATCGTATTAAAACGTAAACAAGTTTGCTGAGTCTATAAATAAATTTTACTTAAATAAATAAGTTTAATCAATGTGATAGGTAAATTTTGTGCAAACTTTATGAAAACACAGTAAAAAAAATTAAATCCTAAAAAATAACATGATTTTTTTTAGAATTAATTTTTTTTATATTTTATAATAGAGATAAAAAATCTAATTAACATTGAGTTGGTCCAATATATTAGATAATTTTATTTTTTAATGATTTTTAATTATAATTTTGGTTAAAAAAATTATATAATAAACAATTAATTATAATTTTTCAATCTAAATTAGTCAATTTATTTTTAAAATAAGATACAATGAAAAATCTAACATCATAGTTATATCAATTGGTTTTTTAATTAAATCATCTGTATAAAATAAACTAATTTTTTTAAACCAAATGGTAATACGTGTCATCCATCCAAAAACAACTTCATGTAAAGTCGACTACAAGTAAATTTCCTCCATTTATACACTTTTAAACATAAACTGTGATAACTTAAGGTGTTTTATATTCACACAGTTTACTCATCAACTGTGAGAATCTAACACGATTTTTATCTACTTTGTTCTTGCATAATCCGTAGTTATTTACTGCAGTTTATGCCCATTTTTTCTTATTCATAAACCATATTTATCTATTATTGGTTATGTGTAAATAATAAAATTGTGATAACTTTTCACGATTTATATAATAAATCAGGACACGCAAATATACCATTATTATATTTAAATAAATATTTCTTCTTTTCATTTTATTTAAGTAAATTGTCCTATTAATGTATCAATGTTAAACTCTATAACATAACGTTGATCGTAGCAGTGAGGTGGTGCCACTAAGTCACTAACTATGGTAAAGAGTGGCATATAGGATAACGTAAGACATGATACTCAGGTATGTTGCTGATGTATTTATTGTAGAGAGAGAAAATATATTACCTGATATACTGCTCACACAAAAATTTATTTATTTATATTAGCTAAATAAACTCAAGCTTATCAATATATATTCAGTAAAATATTTATATTTACAAAATCTTATAAATAATAGGTAATTGAATCACGTAGTTTCACTAATGTAAGAATATATAGCTAGGTACTTGTGCAAAACATGTCCATAGTAACAACCGAACTTAGGATATATGTTGATACTTGAATAGTTGATACAACAAATAGAATACAACACACACAAAATAGTGTAACCCTTTTGTATATTTTTAGTCATAATGTGCTTAGAGGCCCGATTAGAAGCAAAAAAGGCTAGTAAGACACAATTCCCTTATTTATGATGTACTTGTCATAAAAAATAATTTTATATTAATTTTTATATCATAAACAATAAATAAAAATTTAAAATATTTTTTTTTATTAGAAAAAATTAACTTTAGTTTCTACTGTAGTCTTATTTAATTAATTAATATAATTACTATTGTCTTACAATAATATTAATATTAAAAAAATCATATAAAAAATAATATACAATATATAATTAAAATTATATTAATTTATAAAATTACTTAATATAAAAAACATAATTAAATTCTATAGTTTGTAATGTGATTAGTATTTTAAATTTAATAAATAAAAATAAATAACTCACTAAAAAATTATATTTTAATGTATAAAAAATTAAATTTATTTTTTATATAAATAAATTTAACTAATTATAATTTAATATAATGTTTTATATTAATTATGATTTAAATAATAATTATATTAAATAATTAAATTATAATTATTAATTAATTATTTAATATAATTATTATTTAAAAATAACTTACCACATGGCAAGTTATTATTGGTGAAATAGGGCCTTTGAGAGGAGGAGTTCTTCCTTCTTGAAACTTGTGCAAGGACTTATTTACTCTTCTCTCCAATGGTTTGAGTTTCTAGCGGTAAGAAAAAAGTGAAAGGAGAACTCACTATTGGAGATGCTTTAAAAAACAAGTGTTCTTAGCTCACAACAAATTTTTAAATGGAATTTTGATTCACGACAGATTAGTTATTGATCAGTTGGGCTAAGGAATATCGTGGGGAAAAAAATAGTCAAAGGCAGAGGAGAGGAGAAAAGAGTTGAGTTCTATGAGATCTGGATTAAATTATTAATGATATCGCAATCAATTTGGGTTAGTCGTCACTCGTTCGTCGCTTAACTGTCGGGATTTGAATTTTATTTTGTGTCTGCAGCAACCTATTGACCAATAGAAAACCCTTAAATAAAATTTAGATCTGTAATGAATTAATTCTTGGTTTGTCGAACATTTATTTGAGCCAAGATGTGTCACATTATTCACAGCGTGAAAAATAAGGTTGATTTCTTTTATATGGAAAAAGTATTGGTATTTTTGTTGAAAATAAGATTATTTAGTATAATTACAGGCAGATGAATTTTGTTGGTGAAAAGTCAACACGTGGACAAAGACGTGTTGAATACTTGGCAACATTTTGACCAACACGTGAGGACCACACGTGACAACAACTTAGCCTAACACGTGGAAAACGTGTTAAATAATTTCTATAATACTGTAATATATTTCAAATGTCAATATTCAACCAAAATACTATCTTTATTTTCATATTAAAAATAATTTTTGAAAGAATAACTCAAAAAAAATGAGAAATTAACCTAATATAATTATTTTAATCTTGAGAATGTTTATGATATTATTAAAATTTCAAAAACTTTTTCACTATAAACCACCAACGTGAAAGGCTATTTTAAAATTTAACTCTTTCGAAATCTAATTTGAAAAGTGCGTTAGATTTAAATCCTAAATATGAGTAGAAAGGGATTATATGAAATATATGGATGATGGCGCATGTGTTAGTGTGACTGAACGCATAAGTTTTTCTTTGTTTTTCACGGTATCCCCCAACCCAGCAGGTCAAAAACTAATTCGTCGCGGTACTGAACTCCATTTAAGAATTTGCCGCTAACCAATGGATTGCTACATGCACAAGGCGGGATTCGAACTAAAACGCATAAGTTGATCCAAACAAAAAACCTGAAAAAGTGCCAGTCCCAACAAAAAAATAAAAGCTGAAAAAAAATGCCAATCCCAACAAAAATAAAATGTCATATTCTTAAATGGAGCTTAAATTCGCGACGAATTTATTTTTAGCCTGTTGGGTTAGAGAATACCATAAAAAACAAAAAGAAAAGAAAAGAAAATAACAACTTTTATACCAAAAGAAAAAAAACGAAAGAAAATAACAACTTCACTCCCGAAAGTTAAATAAAAGAAGATAATCTAATTCGAAAAAAGATAATAACCTAACGTATATTAAGATTTCGGAAACAAATAATGAAACCATTTTTTGTGCAAGTTTTAAACCTTTCAACCTGAAGTTATTGAGAATGTTCTTTGTTTCTAATTTTATTAGTTCTGATTTTATTATTGGTTTCACATTGGTTTTAAAATAACAATCATGACTTATGGAAAATGCTAGAGAATAATATTTTTATTGAAAAAAAATAAAGAATTAATTGACGATGGTTCAAAGGCAAAATACTTACAACAAAAAATATTAATCACTTTCCATTTGTATAACCTTTTTGGGACCATAGTGAAAAATATTACATGCAAATCGAACATCAATTAAATTAGGGCGAAATAGGTATTTTACATAATTTTAATTTTAAATCCGTTAAATATCAGAGCTTAGGCATAAGGTACCCTAATACGATGCTTTTACATAAATTAGGATCCACAAATGTTAAATAAAAAGATACTGTGAGATAGAATGTGGCATTAGTATGCTTTAGAGGACTAAAGATAGGAAATGTATAACTATTAATTCATCTCAAGGAAAAACAGAATTTCTTTTTCTTAATGTTATTTTCTAACTCTCAACTCGAACAAAAAATAGGAAATGTATAAATCATGAGCATTGGCTAAATAAATTATGTGAAAGTAACACCCCAAAACAAAATATACAAGCCTTGCTACTTCACACTTTAACACCCCCCCCCCTTCCAATTCTATTTTTATGTAAGAAACTGATCTGTTGCTCCCGAGTTAATTTGAAAACTAGATTATAATATCTAATTTGCATATTCTATGTCATAAACACTGTTACTGACTACATTGTATGCTACGAATTGCGTATAATTATTAATGGTTAAACCATCAGACGTACAATGCCTTGTATTCTTTTCTTTTTCTTTTTTTTTTTTTAACTTTTTGGAAGCCAAGTTTTGGAGTACCAATGTAATATCGGTTGATAACTTCTTCACACCCGCTCCAATGCACCTCCTATTCCTAAAGCTAGAATTATATACTTTGAGCATGTATCATATACCATTTAACCTGGATTAACAACTATCTCATTTATGAATTTATTTGAAGAGGATTAAAATCACCAATTTCTATCAGAACACAGAAAAATTATACATTGAAAACATAATAACAGCTGCACAAGGCAAAAACTTTATAGATCCTATTACTTGTTCGATATCTTATATACACGAAGTAACCAGTAAGTTATACACTAGGATATTTACTAGTTCCCTACACTTTTCTGTAAAAGATCAAAGCACAAAATGGAGCATTCTTGGTCAGCAGATGACCAACTAGATGCATCCCTATTCCTCAGCTTCATCCATGAAGATCGATTCCAAAAACCCAAACAAAAAAGACTAAAAAAAAAAAATTAACAAATGCCATCAGCTAAATTCTCCATTCTTAAAATACCAGAGAATTAGCCTACAAAAACAAAAGCAAACAAGTGACCATAGAGAGAAGACATACATATCCTAGTTCTCTTTTATGAAAAGCTACGTAACTAGCAAACCCACCGATGCTGATGGAGCTAGTCGAGGAAGCGGCACGTTGCGCAGACCGTGAGGAAATCCGACATCCTTAACAAAACTCTAAACGCATCCTTTTCTCTAATCATCCTTCAACGTTTGCATTATTCCCTTTTGGATCATCGTTCAGGCATTTCAAATCGATAAAACGATGTTCTTGCTCCCCGCCGTTGTTGCAGTTCTCCGGTTCTTCGGATTTTAGGAAATCCAATCCATAATCAGCATCTGATGGAATTTGTTCCATATGGGGCAAACTTCCTAAGAACTTGGCATCCGGATTCTCCAATTGATACAAATAGCTGGAAGGGATGTCAGCCTGATGACTGCTGTCATCAGGGAAATTCATTTGACTAAAATCCAGACCTTTATCCATTTGACCAAAATCCAAGGCTTGCATCAATGAAGAGTCCTCAATTGGATTTTTGTCTATATCCCCCAAAAGCTCGTCCACCTGAAATAGCTCATCCACGGAGAAGTTCTTCAAGTAATCACCACCTTCAAAGTCAAAATTATCAATCCAGGACAAGTCCATCTGATCTTTATTTACATCACCCATGGCAACTTGTCCCTCATCACGAGGTAAATTCTGGATTTCAACTCCACCAGGATCCGTGAGAACTTCAGGCTCCTCCAGTAGCTCTTGCTTCACCTTGCTAGTAGGGGAAGCAACAGAATCATAAGCCTTATGACAGGCAACAACAGTACCATTCACCTTGCCAACTTGCACTTGCTCCTTTACATCCTCAAAGGCACAAACCTCCGAATGATTTGATACAGTAGTCGTGTCGGAAGCAGCAGGAGTTGCAGCCGAAGAACTAGAACAGGAAGTAGTTGTAGCCGTTGAAGAATCCTTCGTCGATTCCTTGATAGAACTATAATCCGTTATGTGTGGAAAGTTTAGCCTTGCACTAGAACCATACATGGCCCTAGCAGCTTCATCATAAGCTAAGGCAGCTTCTTCGGCAGTGGAGAAAGTACCCAACCAAAGCCTACTCCCTCTGTTTGGCTCCCTAATCTCGCCAACCCATTTTCCCCATGTCCTCTGCCTAACACCCCTATAGTTACACTGTGAATTTTGGGGTCCTCCTTTCCCTTTCATGCACCCTTTCTTCGAACCCTTCGCCGGAGCCTTTCGAGTAGGCTTACCTTCCTCTTTACCAGACTGGAGATTCTCATTGTATTTCTTCCACTTTTGCAGTGTCTCAGCCACAGACCTCGACCCGTCTCTTCTACTCCTACTCTTCCTCTTTCTAGAAGAGTCCAAGGGTACTAGACTGATATTATTAGAACCTTGATCATAAGTCCCCATTTCAAACCAATCACCTTCAGAGTTCTTAGTTCCAATGGTTATGCAAAGCTCAAACGATTCAACAATGTTCCAACGCTAAGTAACCGATTATCTCCAATCTGCCGTTAGAAAAAGCAAGAACCCAGTTAAGAACACTTAAAAAAAGCACACAATACGAAAGAAAATAAAAAGCACAAACCGCAAAGCAACAAAAGCAAAATTAGATTTTGCAACGCACTCTTAATTTAACCATTAATAGATAAACCCTAAACCCCGGGAATCAAATTTCCTTCGTCCCCAAGTAATAAACAATAACGACAATACTTGATGACCAAGCAAATAATCACACAAAAAAGAAAAAATAATAACAATAAATAAATACGACAGTGTTAAAAACTCAAGAATCTTCCAGAACACAAGAAAGGATAAAAATCACATGGATTACAAAACCGCGAAAGAAAGATATGAAACCAATGCAACTAACCTGCTTAGATCTGACGAAGCTGAATCCTGGGAATAGAAACTAGGGATTTCACTTCTTTTTCTTCTTTTACTTTATAATTTTTTTTCTTCTTTACTTCGCTTCTGTTCTTTGTTATCAAAACGCCTCGTCGTTTTTGTGTTTATCTTCTTGTCAATAATTATGAGTGTGTAGCGAGAGAGAGAGAGTATGTTTGAGTTTAGCTAATACAGGATTCAAAAAAAATCTCTGGGCTTGAAAGCTGTGACCTTTATTTATAGCCTTCTCTAGATATTTCTGATCTTTTCTCTCTTTTTTAATTGCACACGCGTATCAGTGACGTGGCAACTTCTCAGTCGCGCAATATGCTTCGGACTCCCGAACCTTGTGGCACGTGTCGCTCGAACCTTCCCGAGCCACTAAAACGCACTGCGTCGCTTTCCTCTCTCTCAAGTTTTCTGTTATAAGTAGTGGTTTATTTCACACTTTCCTCTCTTTTCTTTCTTTTTTTTTTTCCAGTGCCCCTTCTTTTTTAATGATATTTCGCTTTTGCCATTGCGTGCTCTTTGATAAATATCTAATCTAATCTAATCTGATCTATTTTTTTTCTTTTATTAAATTTAGATAATTGGCCATGCAACCAAACGTTTTTTTTATTAATATCTAATGTGGGCCTTGTTTTCATCATTGGGCCTATTAGCCCAATTTTAAGAAAGAAAATAATAATTATCACTGCAGTAAGTTTGCTCGGGTAGAATTTTTAATATAATACTTATAAAAATTCAAATTATATGAGATATTATATATATGTAAACAAAAAAATTATGAACTATTTATTATTTTATAAATTTTAATATAGAAATAATTAAATTATAGTGTAAAATTGCAGAAAAATTAAACTCAAATACTAAATATTAATTTTTTGACGATGTGAAATAATGACTTTTTTTTCTTTTTTTTATTCAAATAATGACTTTTTTATTTTAATAAAAAAGAATAAATTAGAGATCGACAATGTTGATCTTTTTTCTTTTTCTCAGTGTAAATAAACATGTTTACACTGACCATTTCACAGGAATTGATAACTACGATTTGAGCTTATTCAGGAGTCAACTCATTGTTTAAAAGTGTGAACTAATTTATTTTTAAAGAAAAAAATAGTACCCAATAAAATATTTTATAATTTTGAGGCAGATAACCATGAAAAATAGGAATTTGTTTGCATGGCTTGATAATATATTTTTTTAAATATTTGTTACTTTATACTCTATAAATATATGTTAAGAATACGTTAATAAAAAGATTTTTAATTTTTAATATATTAAATATATTTAGAAAATAAAAAATATAATTTTAATAAACCATGAAAAATAAGAAATTGTTTGCATGGCTTAATAATATAACTTTAAAAAATTTGTTAATTTATACTCTATAAATATATATTAAGACAACATTAATAAAAAGTGTTTAAACTTTTAATATATTAAATATATTAAAAAAAGTAAAAAATATAATTTTAATAATTTTTAGTCAAATATTTTTATCATATTTTTGAAATGTATATTTAAAATATAGGTTTTAAATTTAGAAATATAATTTTAACCATAAAGTGAATTAATTATAACTATAATAATATAAATGAGTTAGATTTTTTAAAAATCTTTTTTAAATATTTTTATTAAGAAAAAAATATTGTATTATATATATATATATATATATATATATATATATATATATATATATATATATATATATATATAACATCATAATGAGTACTCTGAAAGTTTCAAAGTATTTATGGGAGATAGCCGCACCAAAAAATTGTCATGGATAAAAGTTTAATTTTTTATTATTATTTGGACATCTAATAGAAAAATCAGTTTTATTACAATTAGTTTTATACATATATTGAATATTTATTTTAATTTTTATTATAATATAACAATGAAAATTTAATATTTTGTAATAATGGATTAATTAATATTCATATGATACTTATCATATTTTACATTATTTTATTATTCTAATTATATTTTATTTACTCTATCTTTTTATTTTTGTATTCCAATTATTTAAATGATTATATAATTCATTATTATTATTAAAAGCTCAAAATTTAAACTGTCAGTTTAAATTAATTTAAATTAGATTTTTGAAATACATGATCATAAAATAAAACAATAATGTATATTATTGGTTGAAGGAGTGAGTGACACACTGGCACGTATGTAACGTATGTGTAAGCAGATAAAAGGGCAATATATTTTTCCTCTCTACAGTAGACACATTAGCAACAAACTGAGTACATGCAGCTGAACCATGTGTAGTGTTAGCCTGCATGCCACTTTTAATCATAACAATGGCTAGTTTGAGCAGACAACCGGCTAACATGTTTTTCGTCCATGCAATAAATACGTCAGCAACACAACTGAATACATTAGCAACAACTGAATACATGCAGCTTTTTTCCTCTCTACAGTAGACACATTAGCAACAACCGAATACATGCAGCTAATACATGTGTCGCGTTATCCTTTTAGTGTTAGCAATGGCTAGCGTGAGCAGCATACAGCATACAGGGTAACATGTTTTCTCTCTGTATAATAAATATTACAATAAAGCGGTCAGACCGTCAGATTGATAAAATCAGAATAGATTTTCATATAAATATATATATATATATATATATATATATATATATATATATATATATATAAGTGGTGACGTAAACAGTGGCAGTTCTCTCAAACAATAATAGTTTAAGAGCTAATATTTATCCGTAAAAGTGATATCTTTAAGATTTAATGTAAAGACATGAATATGATTTAAAAAATTCTGCATGTTTAAATAAATATTATATCACACATATTCTTATTCTATTTTATATCACACATTAAAATGACATCATTTTATTTGGATAAAACTTTTATATTTTTGCAATTATAAATACCAACAATTAGTTGTTTATGGAGTAGTATTTTGTTATAATTTTGTGGTAAAAAAAAAAGTCTAAGTTTGCCCTTTGTGTGTCTTTATCTAAAAGACTGCAAAATTTTGTTGGAACTATACCAAAAGTCACATGTGTTAGAGTTACTCTTACTTAGCTAGTTTATTATGGAAAGAAAAGTATTACTTCTTATAAAGTCTAAAATGTGAAATTTTTTCGTTTTATTTTTTGAAAGAGAAAGTTTCCTTCAATCTTTTTTTTAGTGTTATCCTACATGCCACTTTCACGGGATGACATGTTTTCCCTCTCTACAATAAATACTGCAACATAGCTGCAACATAGTTGAGTATCAGATGTTGCATTATCATTCATGCCACTCTTTGCCATGGTTAATGGCACTATCTAGCTACTACGATGAACGTTGTATTATGGAGTTTAACGTTCATATATTGATATTATAAAATATTTTATACGATTATTTAATTATATTATTTAATTAATTATTTATATATTAAATATAAAAAATAATTATTTTTATTATCATAATATTATATAATTAAATATAAAATTATTTTATATTAATAATATATCCAAATTAAATTTAATATTATATACAAAAGTTAAAAATATAAGTTAAATTAAATGTGTACCATATAATAGTATAACTTTTCCTTTCTTTTATATCTCTTGTCTAAATTTAAAGTGTTATTCTATTCTTATTATTTGTTTTTATATTTATTTTAATTTATTTTTAATGTATTGACAATATAAATTATTTTATATAATTATTTTGTCATAAAAAAATTAGATAATTAATATTTTTATTTTTATCTTATATTTAAACTAGCGTTAATAAACATATTTTATGTTTTTATAAAAAATACTAGTTCGTTGATATTTTCTTCAATCATAATCTATTGTTTAAATAATTATTTATGCAATAAATTTAAAAATTAAAGTATAATTTTATTTTAAATAAAAAATTTAATTTTAATATACTAATAATATAAATATTTTATACAGTTATTTAATTATTTTTATTTTTTAAATAATTTTTTATATAACTAATATAAAAAAAATTATTTTTATTTTAATTAAAATTATTTTATAGTGAAATTATACCAAAATTAAATTATGAATAAAATCAAACAAATGTTAGTTGGACCAACTTAAAATACATCCCCAAATTGATATATGTTAGGATGACAAGAAAATTGTAGCAACAACTAGAATATAGAAAGCCAAAGTAAAATATGAAAAGTATTTGCATGGGAAATAAATTTTATTTTTTAGATAATTTTTTATATAACCAATATAAAAAAAATTATTTTTATTTTAATTAAAATTATTTTATACGGAAGTTATACCAAAATTAAATTATGAATAAAATCAAACAAATGTTAGTTGGACCAACTTAAAATACATCCCCAAATTGATATATGTTAGGATGACAAAAAAAATTGTAGCAACAACTAGAACATAGAAAGCCAAAGTAAAATATGGAAAGTATTTGCATGGGAAGAAACGGTGGGAGTGATTCCGGAAAAGCGGCCAGATTTATAAAATCAGAATAGATTTTTGTATAAATATATGTAACTGGTGATGTAAGCAATGACAGTTCTTTCAGATAATCATCTGAGAGTCAATATTTATCCGTACAATAAAGTAATATCTTTTAGATTCAATGTAAATATATAAATATGACTCCAAAAAATTCTACGTATTTGAATAATATTATATCACAAGTATCCTTGTTATATTTTATATTACACATTAAAATGGCATCACTTTATTTGGATAAAACTTTTATATTTTTGCAATTATGAACACCAACAATTAGTTGTTTATGGAGTAGTACTTTGTTATAATTTTGTGGTAAACAAAAAGTGTGAGTTTGCCCTTTGTGTGACTTTATCTAAAAGACTGCAAAATTTTGTTGGAACTATACTTAATACTAAAAATTACATGTGGTAGAATTACTCTTATTTAGCTAGTTCAATTTATTATGGAAAAAAATGTATTGTTTCTTGTAAAGTCCAAAAGTTGAGTTTTTTTCATTTTATTTGTTGAAAGAGAAATGTTTCCTTCAATTTTTTTTTGTTCTGTTTAGGAAGAAGTCTTTTCTTATTTTGACCCTGCAGTGTATTAAATTCTATATTTTTGGAATTCTATAACTTTGACTTTTGGGCCATGAAACATAAATATAAACATATCCCAAACTCTAGTAAATTTTAACATCATTGTTTGGATCTGATTTATTAGTACTTTAATCACACTTTTTGAAAGAAAATCATACTTTCTAAGATTTTTGTTAAAAAATTTAAAAAAAATGTAAAATTTAAGTTTACAAAATTTTTGTTATATATTTATTAAAATAAAAGTTTTAAAATATTTTTTAATAATAACTTTATCATATGTGATTAAGATATATAGTAATTAAATCCTAAAAAATTATATAAGAAATAAAAGTTCAAAGTTTCTAAATATATTACATGAAATTATGAATTAAAGACTTAAATTTACCTTTTTGTTTTAAATTTGAACTACTGACTTAGCCAGGCTAATAAATCCGAAATTAATTAATAATTAATCAAGAATTTATTATTATTTATTATTTAAAAAATAAGTCAATGTTTTATACATGGTCAAATCCATATATCACAAAGACAAATGTAATTGGTGGTGTCATTAGAAGAGAAAATGATACCTTTTTTTATTTTTTTTTCTGTTTACCAAAATGGTACCTTGTTAAGCTGTATTTCTTAGTATTTACCTAATTTTTTTTGTAAAAAGTAAAGAGTTGGAGGCCCAAATATTTTTTTCTTTTTTCTTTCATTAGATTTCTTGCACAGAATGAACATTTTATTATGTACTCAGATTAACCCCTCTTTGTGGTTGTACCCACATTGACCCTTCCTTTTATTATGTACTCTTAGGGTGGTAATTGCTTAATCCTCATCCTTTTTAATTCTTCAAAAAGTCAAATAAGTGTTATTACTTATTATATTTGGTCATCTAACATTGAAAAACTACATTATTAGTTCTTCAAAAATCACTTTTTTGTCAATTTGAATTACTAAGCACTAATTTTATTTTATTTTTTAAATTATTTGGATATAAAATTCAGATCATTAATAAACTCAAATATATGACGTGTGCTTTGATTGTATTTACCTTGAATTATCTGAAATTTGTACAATATAATCAATAAGTGATTTTTAATTCCAACTTGGGATAAATAGTGTCATTTAACTTTTACCATGTGCTTTCCTGCTTATAATAGTAATTAAAGTGATCAACTTAACTTATATATAATTGAGATTTTGAATAGTTATTATATGGCATGAAATGGAAAATTCATATCACATAGCCTTCACATTTGCGTAGATTGTGAAAAAATCGAACCAAAAAAATAAAAATCAAAATCAAAACTTAGCATTGTTTATAGCAACAGGGATACCAAGGAAAAAAATACATTTTCTAAAATCAATTTAATAACCAGTCGGGTTTGTGACTGGATCAGATGACATTGTGATGCAACTACATATCACCATCTCCTAGCTAATTGACCCGATTTATCTCTACATTAAAAGAACAATTAACAAAAATTAAAAAAAAAAAAGAAAAAGGTCCCCTAATGCAGGGGAAACAACAATAATAATGAACTTCCAAAACTATATATATAAAAGAGAAAATAACAAAACCCTGATAATTGGACAGATGAATTTGATAATGAAATTAAATCTCCTAGCATAGAGGCAAGTCCTCCGGTGGTGGCTCTATGGATTCCAATAAGCCTTCGCCGTTATCCACCAAGAGCACCGTGGCCAAACCCCATCCAATGTGAACATCCAAATGACAGTGCATAATCCAAGCACCTACATTCATCACAATTATTAATAAGTAAAAATATCTTTACGTAAAAATAATAGTTGAAAATCGTTTAGATAATTTTTTTGTCTGACTTTACCTGGATTGTCAGCAACAAATCTGATAACTGCCCAACCATTAACAGGCACGGCGACAGTGTTCCTCATAGGAGGATCAACAAGATTAAACTTAGAAGAATCTTTCTTAGGATCAAAGTTCCCAAACCCTTCAGCAACAATGTAGAAATCATATCCATGAAGATGAATAGGATGATTCTCAGGGGTAACAATGCTAGTATCCTGCAACACAATCTGCACCCTCGAACCGTACCTTATCTTGGCCACCTTAGTCCCCGCAACAGGCTGCCACAACGAACGACTCACATTCCCGGTGTAATCAAACTTCACCGGAGGCTGCACCGGAAAATCAGTGGTGAACACGCCAGGAACACCGAGATGGTGAGCTTGAAGGATCGAGATGCTGTTGGGAAGAATGAAGGATACGTTGTTCATGCTGGCAGTGAATCTTGTTCCGTTCGGTCCCTGACACTGATTCTTGCTGAAGTTGGGAGGGCAATTGTTGAGGCCAAGACCGATGGTGAAGAAGAGATTCTCGTCGATCTCGGCGGGAACATCCACTCTTCTTGGGCTTCTGAAGCTTCTGCTGAAAGCGGTTACGGTGTTGGTGTCGTTGTATGCAGGGAGAAGAGGCATGAGGGGTTTCGGTGCAAGTGTTCCTTTGGCGGGGCACGGTGCAGATTTGTAGTCGAGGATTGCGGTTGTGGTGGTGTTGTCGAACGGTGCATTTTGTGCAGATTGATAAGCGCGTGCGGCCATGTAGTAGCGAGAAGGGGGTTGGTCTCCGGTTATTAGAACGTCCGTGGTTTGACCTGGACCCAGCATTATAACTGAAGTGGTGAAGGGTTTCAGGTACGATGCGTCTGCACCCACCACTATAAGCTTGTGGTTCGCCACGGAGAAGAACAGCGGTTGGTTCAGTCCGGCGTTAATCACGCGGAGGAGGTTGGTCTCGCCGGAATCTATTGGAACAATTGTGGTTTCTGTTGTAACATCAAACAATTTTAAAAAATTAATTAGACGATGCTAAAAAGAAAAGAAGAGATTTGTATGGTGCAACTATTGTGATCACAAAAGAGCAAAAAATATTACTTAATTTACTTTAGCCCCGTCAAATCATGTGGACTTTTGCAATATATAAAAAATCCTGTCGACTCATTAATTATAGTCCATAATTAATAATTTTTTTAGAGTTCAATGGTTCTTTGCTTTGAAATTTTCTCCTTTAATTATTACTATACTCCTCCTTTCATAAAGTTAATTAATTAATGATGAAGAGATGTGACTAATAAGAAAAGAAGCAAACCTTTGGTAGAGCATTTGTAAAGATCACCAGGTTGACCATTGATGGTGTATGCATCAGATATGTTGGGTGCTGCCCCTGTTTGTTGCGCCTGTCTCAAAACATCGATTGGGTTTGCATCCCACCATTCCCCTATTAATCATCATCATCAAAATTATGATCGCATCTTTAAAAAAATATATTATTTTTAACTTATTTTTAATATATATTTTATAAGAATGACTAATTTTGGTTATTAATAATGTATACACAATATTATTGTTGTGTAAAATAGTTGAAACTTAGGTACAGTTAATTTCACGTAAAGTTAATATCTGAAAGCATGAAAATTTAATCAAATCGTTTAAATTATTTAATAGCTTTCAACTATCAACTTCACATCAAATTAACTGCACCTAAATTTTCACCGCGTAAAATACCTAGAATAATAGGTGTCTCGCGCTTGGGCTTTGCGAAAGGGTAACCCTGTCCTTCCCTAGGACGAATGATTAAAGCGCCATAGACGGTGGCCCTTAGCCATGAACTATGAGCATGCCACCAAAGTGTGCCTTCTTGTCCTTGAATGGTGAACCTGTAAGTGTAACTGTCTCCGGGACGAATTGGACATTGTGTCACAAATTCTGGTCCATCTGACCACCCTGTTCTGATTTGTCTAACACCATGCCTATACAATTTCAACCAACATAAAGCCTTTAGTTTCTTGCATGCACCATGCATGGTATGTGATATATGCACATGCCTTATATAGAATATATAAAATTAAATAACACTTATATTGTACCAGTGAATGGTGACATTGTAACGAGCTTTGTTAATGACTTTAACAATGAGAGTGTCTCCATTGTTGACTTCCAAGGTTGGTCCAGGTAATTGCCCATTCACTGTAATAGCGCTGCGAGTATTGCACAGCCTCTTCACTGGAGTTGCTTGAATCTTATCTCATTTCAAAATACAAAATAAAAAACGTCACATTTTAATTTTTTTAATAAAGTAAAAATAAAAGGTTAATATGAGACAACGTACGACAAACTCATGCTCATGAACTTTAGCATTTGCCAAGGACAATAATGTTGAAGCTAAGAGAGCAAAAACAGCTAGGAAAATAATGGGGCATTTTCCAAAGTTCTTGAGAGCTTCCATTTCTTTCTTATTAGTGGAATAAGAATGAATTGAAGAGAGAATTTAATTTGCAATGCAAGTAAGAATGTGAGAGGGGTGTTTTTATAGGGGAGATTAGAGGAGAAGCTATAGAGTCTTTTAGGTTGGCAGATTAGGTTTATTTTGTCATGGCTAAAATGGTCAGAGAAACTTAGTTCAACCCTATAAAAGTTGTTGCACCCACTAGTAGATGATTAAGTTCATATGACTCCATGCTTGCTTCTCAAGTCTTCATTAATTTCTAGCTTTTGGATTGTAATTTCATTTATATTTGCATAATCCTTATCATATATAATTATCAAACATATAGGTTTTTTATTTTATTTTTTTGTTTTTCAATTTTCTTTTTAATTGGTATTCATCACGCGGTACCATCAACACTTTTTTGTTCGCGTAAAAGTATATTATTCTAATTAAGGGGACCATCGCGAAAAGCCAAGCACAAAGTGTTTTTCTTAATCCTTATTTGTTGTTATTTTTTTTTTCTTTTTGTACGAGTCAAGTTGTCAATTATTAGCTAGTTAGTGTGTTGTAAATTACTGCCAAAAAGTTAGCACAACCAGTAAAGACTAAAGAATGGTTTCATGCATATTTTATAAGGATTTGAGTCTGATTCTCATTATCAATGAGAATGTAGGTCACTTAATTAGTATATCTGAAATAAACTTTTAGAATTATTATTAAAATAATGCTATATCAACAGTAAATATTATTATTTTTTTGTTAATAATAAATTTATATTTATATTTATATTTATAAATATTTTGTACACAAAAAATATATAATTTATACATATATTTATTAAAAAAATTTGTACACATAAATCAATACAATTTACATTCATATTTGTTAAAATTTATACACATGAATTAATAAAATTTATTTGTTAAAGATAATTTAATATTTGTATTAGTTAAATAATAACAAAAAATACTAAACGTTGTTGGTCTCCAAAAATTTTTCTCATAATTATTAATTGTCTCAAAATATAAAATACAAAAAAGAGGATATATAGCATATCATCGTATATCACTGTCTGTCTGTAATCTGTACTGTTCTATTTTGAACTGAAAAAAAAATTAAACAATTTTTTTAAAAGATATATAGAAATATTTATTTTGATTTTAACTATATGCATGTATCTTTTTTTTTAAAATAAATTTATATTTTAGTGGTTCTATATTTTTGTGCAAACAAAATTACTAAATCAACCTTCAAAGAATTTAAAGGTCGTTATCTTAACCCCAATTGGATAATTATGTCCAATTTACTTAAACCCTAAAAAAGTGTAAATTACTAACTGACACTATGTGATTATTTAATTTCTAATTTTTTTTTATTGAAGACAAAAAGACTATGCAACGAACTATAAATTAAATCGTATAATTTTTTTATAACCACCTAGAGGTCGCGAATTCGAGTTTTTCTATCTTTGCTAACAAAAAATTAGTATTTAATTTTTAGCTTACCCGTTGAAATGTATGTAAATGTAATTCAGTGCAAGAAACCTTGAATTGCAACCGTCATGCAAATGCATTTTCTTCTTTTTAGTCTTGTAATATTAGGCTAATTAAGCTGGAGTATAGTTTAATTAAAGACATGAAGTTAATTAGAGTTTGGAAATGTGCGTAAAAGAGTGCAAATTAATTTTGAGTTAGTCAAATTTGACTTTTTTCCTTGTGTATGTTTCCGGTGGTTGTGGAAAAATAATCCCATAGTAATTTAAATTTTATCGCCAATCGTTTGATTAAGAAGTAATTAATCCGCGTTATTAACAACTACTATGCCTTTTATTTTTTTTATTGCTTTACAATTATAATTAAAACATATCCTGACAATGTTTTCTTCTCTAACTTTATGGAATTATTATAAACTAAGCTAGTTCTTGAATACTAGTATATTATATGTATTAGGCCAATAGTTTTGTTCAATTCTGGTGATGACTAGAAGAAACTTAACATTGAATGTGAAAATTTGACGACCTTATATTATATATTAGGTGCATAGTACAATAATATAATTAATTAGAAGCTATTGTGAAGTTAAAGTGATTTGATTGGGTCTAACAAGAATTTAATTAGTTAAAGGTACTTATTATGAAAATTGAAACTTACTAAGTTATCTAGTATTAAATTAGGTGGCCTGTCGCCCTAATATTTTCAAACATGGATGATCAATAGTGAACTATATAGCAACAGATTTAATATACATGTCATGCTCAAAGATACGTACATTTATGTATAATCAATACCAAATAATATATATGATCACTTTGTTGAAGTGTAGGGTAACGCCACATGTCAAATGAAAATGTAACACATGCGATTTTTCAAGGAAAATTATCCATTTGATACCCCAATCCAATCATCTTTCAACTTAAACGCAAATTTGATTAAGTACTAGTTTATTCCACATAATAACTCCCCTCATATCCATGATTTAAGAAAACTTAGTTAAAGAAATTAAATCAAGTAAATGCATTTGATGGGGCTCTCGGAATTTTAATTATGATCCAAATTTTCAATTTTAATTAACATGCAAACACATGAATTATATGGTTATGAAATCACTTCTTTTAAATATTTAAACTGATAAAAAAGGATAATATTAATAAATGTATCTCTGATATTTAATATATTTTCTTTTAAATAATTTTTTTTAATTTGTTTAATTTTTATATCGGTTTTTTTATTTGTTTTATATTAATTTTTTTATTTTTAAAATTTATTAATAATCAAATTTAAAAATTTTTAAATATAAAATTCTAATATCATATCATAAAATTATTTTTTTAAAAAAATTTAAAATTTAAATTGATGAAAAAAATAACATATTTCTCTTAACACATATATAACGCCTCAAAGCAAGTACATATAAACGATTCTTTTGGTCTCACACCCCACGTGAGATATATAAATTTTGACTTCACTAAAAATGATGCCTTTACAGAGTTGTATCTGTAATTTAGCTACTTTGGACCCTCACAATTTAAAGAATATATATATATGAGAATCTTCTATAGACAATGCTCCTTGACAGTTGACATCATTCATGACATATAGATAAAAGATTATAGGACAACATAATTAATTAAGTTTATTTCTCTCATTATTATCCTCCTTAATAAATGAATTTCAAACAATTAATAATATCTACAATCTTAAATCACAATCTTAATTGTTAGGATTTAGAGTTTTGTACAAAAAAAAAATTAAAAAAAAGAAGTGTTACAATAAAATTTTAATTTTATTTTTTTTAATACGTGAAAGAAAATATAACTTAATTAGTAACAATATTCATGTCTACGTCACGTCAAATTTTACTATAAAATCATATTAAAGCTGTTTAAATTTATTTGGACAGAAATATGATGTTCAAAATTAAAAATTAAATTAAAATTTAATCCAAACGTAAAAAATTAAAATAGTATTTTATTCTAAAAAATAAATAAATCTTTATGTGAAAGTCTTTTCATAAATCATAATGCCTTGTTGTCACATTCAGTGCCATTAGTATATGGAGGGATTTGATGGCTGCAATTTAATTGGCCACAAAACCGTTAGATACTAATAATAAGATCCAAGGCTACATCAAATCGAGGTGATAGTGTCACAAAGATTAACACCAATAGTGTATAGGATTGTATATAGGTGAACTAAAAAAATTAAATAAATAAATAAATAAAAGGTGCTTCATAAAAGTTGGTAGAGTTTGTTACTGACTTTCTCAGAATTCTTAAGAAATAAAAATAGGAGAAGTACGTCAAAATCAAAGTCGTTAAATGAAGTAGAAATATGTTATAAAGTTAAGAAAGTTTGAAATTGACACAAGAACGGAATGCAATTCCTTGTCAAATTTTGGTGCTTGCATTGGTTTTCGTCTCTTTTTATTGGTAAAAACAATTATTTCTCAATAACTTTATTTGTTGGTTCATTAGTTTCTTGTTTACTTAGCTTGTTTGCTTTTTATTTTTAGGATTTCTTTGATTTTCATTTTTCATGGTTAGTTATAAGTGGTTGCGAACATGAGCAATTTTAATTCCACCGTCAATTCAATGTGTTCGCTAACCCAAAGTAATTAGAACGATGAAACTATATATATATGTATATAATTAAAAAATTAATACGCATGCTGGGAATCAAGTAATATCCGGATGGAATATTAATGGGGACTTTGTTCTTAAATTAAAGATTATTGCGCTCCAAATGATATTGTTGATCGAAAAATATTTTCGATAAAAGTGAGTTGAATCGAAATAAGTTAAGTGTAGTTTTTCGAGAAAACACGCGCGTAAGTATGAAATTGAAGGTAATTGGCACTGATTTGGATTTCGATTGTTTTATTGATCGAGTGAGCCAAATCGAGTAGAAGACTCGATTCGAGAAATTGAGTAAGGTCTTCGAAGAGCTGGTCGAATAGTTGTGAAAATGGGAAGATTAGTGACTTTTATCACATGAGAAAAATATGGGGAACATCTACAATCACGCTGCGTGAACGGTTATAAAAAAAATGTATTTTAAATTTGTAATTTTATTTAATTATAATTAATGGTAATTTAGTTGTCCATTACGTAAGTTAGCCTATAAATACTAGGAAGTATTAGGGAATAAGGATTGAAACTTTCACTCAAAAAAACACTCAAGCACACTCACATTTTAGCGATTTCCTGAATCTGCAATCGAGTTATCTTTTTTGTAGGGTTCCTTTCATCTTCATTTCTCTTCTTTAAATTTACTTTACTTTTCTGTAAATTTGACATTTCAAGTAATTTTATTTTTTAAGTTTTTTATATTTTTTTTGTCCAATTTATCTTCATGTCTTTTAATTTTTATGTTAAAACTTTTGATCTAATCAAAGGTATTTTATTATTTTCTTTTAAATTTCGCACATTTATTCTTTGAAATTTTTATTTTTTAAGTTTTGTTTATCAATTTATAAACTTTTTTATTTTTATTTTTAATATTAGTCTAATCAAAGATGTTTTGATACACTTTTAAAAAATTGATACTCACATAAAAGATAAATTTCGTTCTCAAATTATTAGATATGGAATCACCATCAATTTACAAAAAATCGACAAAACAGATACATTATGTTTAATCTTTGTACACAAGTTGATCACACACACATATATCAACAAAGACGTTAAGGGTGCATTTAGTTTAAGTAGAAAATACTCTAATTTGTTGCATGTTCCATGTGTGAGACATATATACTCAGTTGTCCCTATTAATATGGCATGGTGGAATGGTGGCATAAGAGGAGGACCATTTTTGTGCCACATGAATCATGTTGGAGATATTAGGTGTTTAGTAAAATTTTTATGTTTAATAAATAAAAAAGATATTATATATTTATATTTATAATTTTTAAAAGATAGAAATATTTTTAAAACTATTTAAAATAAAAATTTTGTAATATGGTTTGTATTTTTTAAAATTAAAATTTTAAATATAATTTTATATATTAATTAATATTTAAATTTAATTTGTATATTAATATTTATTATAATATTTTAAAATTTTAAGAATTATTTTATCAAATATATTTATTATTACTTATATTTATTAAAAATTATTTTTAATTTAATTTACTAAATATAGATGTTATCATTTTTAATAAACTATTTTTTTTATAAGCTAGTCTCATGTAAACTTGATTAATTAAAAAAGGGATTTCATTGATAGCTATTCGTTCGCTAAGTTAGATAGGAATTTGAATTCAAATAAAAACATAAAATACAAGACAAACTTTACTGGGGTGGAACAAGGATATAAAGAGGTCGTCGTTAAATTTTGTTTCAATTTATATTTGTTATCCTAGTTTGATCTTAATTTTCTTTAAAAAATGTTGTCAAGATGCAATGTAATTTTATTTTATGCGATATTTTTTCAAAGCTTTTGTTTAGTTTTTTTAAATTTTATATTAACACATCTAATTAGATACTTTTATGTAACAAAAGCCGATAATTTTTATATTTATGATCTAAAAAGGATTTTATTTTTTATATCGTTGGTTAAAGCTCTCAATTATAAATGAGAGAAGAATTCAAGAACTCAATTATACAAACAAAAATGCACAAACAAAAACAGAAGCAAAACACCTCCTAATCGAACAAATAAGACAAACTCAAACGTCCATATGGACTTGATTAGGAACACCAAACAGTTTATAAAAAAAAACAATACACTATAAGGTGGGGAGCTGCCATTTTCAGACGTGGCTGTATGGATAAATTTATTGAAAGGATAGAGTAGAGAGTATAATTAAGGA
The DNA here is from genome assembly GCF_003086295.3 of Arachis hypogaea. Taxonomy (NCBI): domain Eukaryota; kingdom Viridiplantae; phylum Streptophyta; class Magnoliopsida; order Fabales; family Fabaceae; genus Arachis; species Arachis hypogaea. The sequence goes on along the minus strand of NC_092042.1, from coordinate 8,422,182 downwards.
TTTGAAATTTATTCTTTAAGTTAAATATACACTTTTTTAATGTTGATTATGCAACTCTTAATAAAGAATACACTTTATTAATATTTGGATTAATATGAGTATTTTTATCAATTTTGCTAATTTTCGTTCACCCATCAATTTATTCTTTCAGTTACAAAATAATTTAGTTTTCTAATATAAACAAATTTAAAAAATAACAAAAAAATAAATAATAATAATAATAATAATACCTAGTATATTCAAATTAAAAAGAGGATTGATTGCCAATGCAAAATACAATATTTTTGCAGCTATTTAGACGAGAAAATAGCGGCGGTTATAAAATGGCCCGCAATAAATTTAAATTTTAGGAACATCAGATAGCGACGGTTTGAAACCGCTGCAAAATACATTTTAAAAAAAACTACGACCAACAAAATAGCAGCGTTTTAAACCGCGAGAAAGTAGACCGAATTTAATGTTGGCCAAATACCGAAACCGCCGCTAAATCCATCAACGCCATTTAAGGGGTTTCGCTGCGGTTGTGCCAGCGATTTAGAAAAATCGCCGCAAAATCAAATCTCCACACCCTATACTACAACGATTTTTAAACCCTTTGATACTTGATAACTCGTTTTGCGGCAGTTAAAAACCACCACTAATTTCTATATAAACCGCTGCTAAAACCTGCTTCCCTTGTAGTGATATAAATCATCAAATGACTCTATAACGAATACTAAAAATTAAAAAAGATTAGAGACACCTTCTTATATGTTGAACTCCTCTCGCTTACACCTTATATAACGTTATGATTTCAACTTTGCATCACTTTTTTCCTTCTTCGGCCGGGTTCTAATAGCCTCCTCATTGCTACATGTTAGATTAAGTTACAAATCTAATCTCTAAATTTTGGTAACTTCAATTCCTGACTCATCATCTTTATTTTTACTGGAAATTGTTCCTCTAAATCTTCCTCGCTTAAAAGGATTTTAATTTGATGTAAATTAAAGTTTTTTATCCATGTGTTATATCATCAAATTAAATGTTAGTATTTTTCGATTTGATATGATATTCCTTATTAGATGCTTATATAGAGTTGGATAAATCAACAAAAATAGATGTACTCAAATTATCTTAGTGCTGACAAAAATATTTTTGAATTTTGTTATCAACAAAAATATTTTTAAATAATTTAAAAAACATGTTAAAAATAATCATCCGTAATTAAAGACATGCTTTGTTAATGAAAAAACGTGATATAACTTACTTCTCAATTTTAAAATCTCACTTTTCTATAAGAAGACACATTTGTCATATCATTTTTTTATTAATGTAAAATATTTTAGTTTACGGATATACATATTTATGTCACATTTTTAAATAATTTATAATTATTTTTATCAATAACAAAATTTGAAACGTTTTTATCAACGATAGAATAATCAAATGCATTTTCGGTTATTTATCTTATAGAATTAGAAAGCACATTGCAAAAAACTTTAATGCATGGTTATAATAATAAACGAAGGATAAAAGATAAAGATTTAACTATATATAGTCCTTTTTGAATGAATCATGCTATACATGACAAAAAGAAAGAAGAAAAAAATGTCATAGAAATACTAAATATATGTATAGATAACACGATCCAATAATATTCTTCTCTTCCAGAAGCATAGTCCGTTAGTCCTGTGGGATTGCACAACATTTGCATAAAATTTTACAGAAAAAGAAGTGGTTGAAGGCAAGAGGAAAAATCTTACAATTATATACATGCAATAATTCATCAACTATATATAGATTTTTATGGCCATTCTTATAAAATTAAAATTTGCGTTGCATGGTTTAAACACAATTTGATGTTTGATGATGAGGTCCTTAAATTAATTGTAAAAACCCATCAAACTATACCTACTAACATTTTTCAGGTATCTGCTCCATTGTTAACTACAAAGAAATGCATCAAGAGTCATAATAAAGCACTGTTCTATACTAATAATATAATTCAACCACACCTAATACTATTGATGGCCAATTGATGATTACAAAACACTAAAATTGCTGGTCCTCTAGCATTCCTCAATAAATATTATAGTCATTGTTAATTAGCACACAACAATATAATGTTCCTTGAAAGTCTCCAGATTTGTTAAATCCTTGGCTTAGAAAAAAAATTGATGTTCTTTCTATCTACTATTTTTCAGTTGTGACTAATGTTCATTGGTAATTTAAAAAAAAAAAAAACTTTAGCCACAATAACTAACTGAGGCTAAAATGTGTATTTTTGGTAATGATATAGACAAATCAGTCAATATTTATAATGTTTTGTGGATTTTTCTCTATCGTCACTTACTTGAAGCTGAAGTTTTGTCTTTAGTTATTTTCTTGTGTTAGAATCTTTATTTGTAAATCTCTTCCTAATTAGCATGATTAATTAACGGTTAAGCATCTTCAACTTTCATTGATTTTGGCTTAGCTTGCTACCTTTTTGCTTTGGACATGGAATATCTGCAGTTTCAAAATAAACTTCAGGAATCGTAGTCCAATCATCTACCCATCTAAAATCATTGTAATAAAGATTTTTAAAATAAAATTATCATGTTACAAAATAAGTTTAGAATAAATTATTATTATATCTGTTGAATAGTAAATGTGAGGGACAAATTGATGGATTATTTTCTAAAACTCGATCGACAACTGTACCGAATCTATCAAATAATACTACGGTGAGTGAATATCGTTTTTACGAAAAATAATGAATTGAGCAAGCAATGATTAATTGATAATTTTTAATTAGACAAATCAAAAATAGAAAAATGAGAATTATACGTTAAACAGAGGCAAATAAATAGTAAAGCAGTAAATGAAAACAATCATGATGAGAATGTTAAGATTTCGGAGATGTCCATTTTTTAGAAAAATAATCTTTTTGTTTATTTATTTAGAGGCATGCAGAGATCAATTTACGACAAACCATAAATACTACATTCCAATTGTTTGGCGACTCAATTTCTTTTTATCTCTTAATCGCTAATTCCTTAGTCAATTAATTAAAAAAAATATTAAGTATAATTCCGATTTATATTTACATAAAGTTCAAGAATGATCCTAAATTGAATTATATGTCATTTATTTAAAATAGTTCAAATCCAACTCAAAATCATAAAAGTTATAAAGCCGCACACTTTTTAAACCACTATTTCTAGTCAATATTAGAAAGTCACGAGAAAGAGTTTTTAAACTAATTGAAATATTAAATTTCCTAAAATAATACTAGAATCCAAAATGAAATTAAAATGATTTCCAACAATTCTAATATTTAGGGATGAAAAATGAAAATTCAATCATGAAATAGATCAAAGCATAAACCACAAATAAAATAAAACACTTAGATTAATAATCCATAAAAAGAGATAAATAGAGTTTCTAACCTTAAGAGAGGAGATTAATTACCCATGATGCAGAGAAAATAAAAACTAGAATTGTAAAATGATGAGATATCCGGTGATCCTCCTCGTATCAAATCCTTATACTTATTTAAATCCTAAGCTAAACCTAAAATTCAAAATAAAATAAAAAATCAAATCAAATCAAATCATATATTTTTTAATAAATTTTAACTAATTAGTGATATTTCTTATACTTGAAACTCAAAACTTGGTGTGTTACTTTATTGGAATCATGAGCTTGCAACATAATATTGGGTTTGATATAAAACTTGGACAATTGACGTGATACTTGAGGTCTTGGCGTGACACGCCAATGCATTGAGCTGTTCCCGAAAGTTGGCCCAAGAATGGCATGCCACTTGAGCTCGTTTGGAGGCATGGACACTTGCTAGATTTCGGCTCATCGTGCCATGCCATTGCATAGAGGTGGAGGATGTGGTCAAAGGTGTGTGGAGGAAAAGCTGGCTTATTGCACGCCCTTACTTTGGAGGATTGCAGGCGTGTAGAGGAGGGATCGGCGTATGCATGCCATTGCTTTGGAGAAGTTGGCGTGGTCTTAGCGTGTTGGGAGGGAAGCTGTTGTGTGTACGTCCCTGGTGGAGTGGGCTGGCGCGTGGAATGGCATGTAGGATGTTTGCACGCCCTTGTTTGGAGGTGGAGTGAGGCTCTGGATGTTGGTCCAGTGTGTCACGTCAAGGAGTGGCATGACATGTCCAAAGAGAGAAATTCACAGGGGTGTAGGATTGGTTTTGGACGTATAAAATGGCGTGGCACGCCGGTTTTACCTGCTGTTTTTACGAGTTCAAAGGTGAGGGTTGTTCGTGACCCAAATTAAATATCTATTATAGATATATGCATATTATTTTGAAACTCTAGATGTTAGCTTTCTAACATCACTAGAACTGCCTCATTTGGATTTCTATAACTCAAGTTATACTTGTTTGAGTATGAAAAGGTCAGGATTGACCGCATCTACAAATTCTCTTTGCACTTCTTTAGGATTTGTCTGTAATTCTTGATTTCTTGGGAGGTTGCTTTCTTTTTTATGCCATCTTCTTTGGTTCTCTCAGGAGCTTATTTGGTTGCCCTTCTCCTCCTTTGTTCTTTTCTAAAATCTTTCAACAACTTTCTAAACATATCAAAGTTCAAAGTAATTTCAAAAAACATTTATTAAAGTATAAAAATCTCAATTATAATAAAGAAATTACAAACTTTATTAAAAAAATTAAAAATATTCATGCATCAACAATCTCATCTGAGAATGAAAAGTTTATAAGATGAGAAATTTATAAACTTATTTAATACTTTAAAAATTTGGATTAGTGTCTTTTTAATTATCTTGTGTGTTTTTTTTTTAGGTTTTTTTTGTTGTTATCAAGAACTTTTCACAGTAGTAGCCTAACACAGTTATCTATATTGAAATACTAAGTATAAATAAATTACTATATGTACCCATAAAAGATATAAATACTGACAAATGTACTCATCAAATAAGAAAACGACTATTGTACCTATAAAAATGAGTTTCGTGTGACAGAAATATCTAAACTCTAAAAAACTATTCAAAAATTTCAAATTACCCTTCTCTTCACCACTACTATCAACATCCCCCCCCTCTCTCTCTCTCTCTCTCTCTCTCTCTCTCTCTCTCTCTCTCTCTCTCTCTCTCTCTCTCTCTCTCTCTCTCTCTCTCTCTCTCTCTCTCTCTCTCTCTCTCTCTCTCTCTCTCTCTCTCTCTCTCTCTAAATCTTCTTCCAACTCTCTAGTGAGTGCCTCGTCGAAGATTCCCTTCCTTTTTCCTTACTTCTTTTTTCTTACCCTTTCATTCGGTTCCTTCTTCCTTCAGATCTTGTCAAGCTTCTCCACACCCGCTTAATCACCATGCACGCTGTGCATGCGCCTCACCCTCTATAATAAGAAAGACATATTCCTTAGCAATACGCTTCTCAGCAGCTACGTGCTTTACCGCAACGCTATTTTGCTCTTCGTTGAATTGGTCTCCGTGACAGGACTTCAGCTGAATAATTTCACGCTACCGTGTGCTGTCAAAGCCTACGCTGGGCTCACGGAGGTGAAACTCGGGGAAGCGCTTCACGCGCTTACTTTGAAGCTAGGACTATACTCTGATTCTTTTGTGGGGAATGTGCTTATTGCTATGTATAGTAAGTATGGGTTTGTGGAGAGTGCATTCAAGGTGTTTGAGAAAATGTCTCGAAAAAATTTGGTTTCGTGGAACTCGATTATGCTTGTGTGCTCAGAAAATGAACTTTTTGGTGAGATTTGTGGTCTATTTAAGGGGCTTTTGTTGAATGGTGGTGGTGATGAAAGTTCGGTTCCTGATGTTGCTATTACGTTACAATGGTTTCTGTAGTGGCTGCAACGGGTGATATGAATTTGGGGATGCTACTTCATAGTTTGGCTTTGAAACTGAATTTTTAAAATTGAGATACTCATAAGAGAGTTAGAAGAATATTTAGAAAAAAAGAGGTAGAGTGAGACAGAGAGAGAGAGTGAATATGGTGGTAGCAGTGATGGAGAGAAGGGTAATTTAAAATTTTTGAATAATTTTTTAAAAATTGAGCAATCCTGTCACACATAATTTATTTTTTATGAATATAATGGTCGTTTTCTTATTTGATAGGTACATTATCAGCGTTTATATCTTTTATGAATACATATGATAATTTATTTTACTAAGTATTATAACACTTTAATTTAAAAGAAAATAAATGTGCATGTATACAAAAATAGAGGAGTATCAACTAATTTTATGAGAAGTTATTTATTTATATATATATATTTAACTTCTTGCAAGATGATCTTGATAGCAAGAATAATATAATAAGGTCATGGAAAATCTAGGATATCGTGGGGAAAAAAAACACCAGTTGACTATTTGTCAATATCAGTGTGACCACTTGCCTAACCAATAGCATTCAATTAACAATAAGTGTTTTTTTTTTTTTTTTTGGTGTTAATCAATAATAAGTTATTTATATGGCAGTGAAGCATTATCAGAATATTTTTACTCATAAAAAATCAATTAGGTCCACTATGCTGATTGATTACCAGCCCACTAATTGAAATCTAACAACATCCTAATCCTAATTTGAACTAAAGAAATACGGTAATAAACTAATAATAGAAGTAATTATTATTATTGCTGAATGATGCATATTATTGCTAATAAGTCAATGAACCTAGCTTAAGCTAGTCATCATCATGTTACTCCATGTTTATTAGACTAGCCAGGTTAGTGTAAGAAAATAACACAACCTTTTGATAATAATAGACATTAACAATTAAAGTGGTAGATATTTAATTTCCCTTTTTTTTCCCCTTTAAATTAGACAATGAATTTTCAAAGGTTTGAACAAATTATTTCTGTAGTAAATAAGGTTTAATAGAAACGGTAATATTAGAGAGATAATAACTTAAGGTATTTTATTTAATTTAAAATTTATAATTTCATATATATAATATTACTTAATTATTTTAGTAGTTATTAAAAAATATAAAATAGGATAAACAGTAATTAATTGCTTTCACTATAACAAAAAGATTTTTAATGGCAATAATATAATAGGTCACTATATATCTTATTTAACTTATATTTTTATAATAATTTTATATTTTTTTTGAGACCATTAAAGATATTTTTAATGTTAATTATATAATTATCGTTAAATTTTTTGACAACAAAACAAATAACGATTAGTATCGTAAATATATTAGCGACTTTTTTTTATCACCATTAAAAGTGATTTTTTTAATAGTGTTTAAACAGATTTTTTTACTATTTTCTAAATATTTTTGTAAAAAAAATAACTAATGCTCCAATTTAATCCGAGTTTGATAACAAATTTAATGTGAAGCTTTTAAAGGGGGGAAGTTTCTTAGTATTAAAAAAGGGCACCTGACAATAAATAAGAACTATGTCCCATTTCCTAAGTAAGAACCTTTTAGTATAATTAAAGCAAAAGAATGAGACAAAATATTCTAATTTGAGATGTTAAATACTCAGTAATTAAAGCAAAGGGCTTAACTAGCTCGTCAATTAATTGCTGCTTTTATCTTTGGCATTCACAAAGAGTTGCTTTCCAATAGAGTAAAAATTAGAGATAATACTCAATTTGGTCTTTAAACTTACACACAAAATTTAATTTAGTCTATGAAAATTTAATTGTTTTTTGTTTAGTTTCTAAACTTCGAGAATATAGTTTATGTTAGTCTCGACAATCATTTTTGACGTACAGATATTAACAGAATGCTGACGTAAATAGTTAGGTGTCATGTTAGACTCTATAAAGTGATGTTATTTTAGTTTTTTTACTCAAATAGTCCAAAAATAATATCGTAAGTGGTATTTATCGAAACTTTTCTTTCTAAAGCAAATGATATATTGTCGTTTTGGGACTATTTAAGTGTTAAAATCAAAACGACGTCATTTTACAAGTTCTAGTGTGACATCTGATTGTCAATGTTAGCGCTTCATTAATGTTTGATATCGAAATTTGCCTAAAAAACTAATGTGAGTCACGTTTGTAAAATTTGGAAACTAATTAAAAATAATTAAAATATCAGGAATTAAATTAAGATTCACATGCAAGTTTAGAAATCAAATTGAGTATTAATTTTAAAAATTATCCATTGTTGTGACTTTCTAAAGTTAATAAATCCATAAAGTTGCTTTTAATTCATACAAGATCAAGTGATTCATTGTAAATAATCACTAATTTTTTATTTACTTTTTTTTCCCCTTGTGATCATCAAATTGGTTGGGTGGGACATAGAAATTAGAATCCAATAGATATTTGTTTTTGCTGGAACCAGGTCCAGTACTCTTCTTCATTCATGTAGGCTTTACTATTATTGGGCCACAATTTCTCAGATTATGGGCCATTTATGGTCCAACTATCATAATCCAAAATAAAAATGTCCCATATTTTGGATCTAGAAAAGATAAAAGGTATGCGCCCAACAAAAAAAAACGAAAAGGTAGAAAAAGCATTGTAGCAGTAAGAAATATGATCAAGTACGATTACACACACCACCCAAAAAAAAAAAACACGAAGAAGAAGAACAGAAAACAAAACCCACATGAAAAAGTAACTTTACAATTATTATTGGGCTTTCTGAAGAGAAAGGGTAATTATTAACTTGATTCATAGGCAATAATAATAGGAATAGTTTTTTTTTAATTAATCAAGTTGGGTTGATCTAGTAATTAATTTATTAGTCTGGTTAATTAATTAATGGAGGTTCGAATTTTTTCTTGTACATACAATAATTTATTGGCCAACAACAAACACTGTTCAATATCGCAGCAGATTAATCCTTAAATTATTGGACTGAGGGATACTGTAAAAAAAAGAAAATTTTTTAATAAGAAAATTAATAAAATAATAAAATAAGAGTTTATACCTTTAAACTAAGATAATAAAATTTATTTATAACAAATTATAAATCTAATGATAATTAAATTTCACTATTTTGCTTTATTAGATGGTAAAGAGTAATTGTGTTTGAAAAATTGATAGAAAAAAAAAATAAAAATAAAATTGATTTATCGAGATTATGCATATAAATTTCCACGAAAATGATTGATTGATAGAAAGGATCGAACGTGACACACAAAATAAACGGATTTCTCATGCATCTCTAAGTGTGTTTGGATTTCAGTTTGTAAATGGCAGTTTGTATAAAATTAATTTTGCAAACTTGATTTTAATAAAAAGTGAGTTTGTGTTAAAGTGATTTATGTTTAGTAATCTTTTATCAAAATAGATTATAGTAAAGTAAATATTGTTTGGATTACACTACTCAAAATTACTTTTAGATAAAAAATTACTAAAATAAACATCAAATTAAATAAATTTTTTATATTATTCTATTATTTTAATTTATTTATTTAAATAAATATTATTAATTAATTTTATAATAAAATTAATATTTACTTACTAAAATAAAAATAATATATAAAAATTGACAAAATATATTTTTATATCAAAAGCAAAAATAATATATGAAAAATATATATCAAAATATACTTTATTAAATTATATTACTTATAATTTTTTTAATACTTTCAGTACTCTTTTATTTAATGTTATTTTAAACTATAAATTTTAATTATTCATGACTTGATTCTTAGTTATAATTAATTTTTTATTTATTTTGTTCTTTTTAATGAGATCAATAATTTATATTATAATAAAATTATAATAATAAATTAATATACAAAAATTACACTTACAAATTTTAACAAAGCCAAACAAAAATATTTTTTTATACAAAATCAAAAGTAAAAATTTAATAAAAAAATATAATTATATATTTAAAATATTTGAATACTGAAAGGACTACAAGCAAAGAAGTAAAGGGTAGAATTGATAAAACAAAATAAATCCAATCATAACGTGATTATCTAAACGCAAAAGCTACAATTTCCAGCTTCTTATAAACGCACGTTAAGAACCTAAAATCACGTTGGCGTTTAAAAAAAAAAGCATCCAAACAAAAAGAGAAAGCGTTCAATGCACTCAAACGTGCTTCTCTTCTTTCTAACACAAAACCAAACGCACCTTAAGACTCCAACTATTTCACTCTCATCTATCACCTATGCTTGGGTACCAATTAAAAGTTAAAACTGAGATCAATTTGATGTTAAATGTTGAATACTTTTTTAATATGTATTTTGTAATGCAATAAATATTACATACATATAACATAATTGATTAGCAAAATTATTTTTTGTTTTTATTCTAAATAATTTGTTAACTTACTCCTGTTTTATCTTTGAATTTCAATCAAATATTTAAACTTACAAAAATAACAAAATAAAGTGCCAAATAAATTGCTAATATAGGAATAATTGGAGCATTTAGCCTAAACTTTTTTATCGATATATGCATGAAAAAATTTTTATTTTTTATAATACGCACAGATGAAAAATTTTTTCTAATTGCATATAATCAATTCACAACCCTCACCCACTAATGAAAATAGACACTATTTTATACAAAATAGCCATAAAATAAATGTTGCCATCTCACACACGCCATACCAAATTCACCAGCCATAAAATGAAACACTTCAAAGCTGACACACACGAAATAATTTAAAATAGTGGATATGTCATGGATTTATAAATATATGAGAACATGCAACTTATTTATTAATCAACTACAATCATTAAAAAATAGAAAAATATCATTTATATTTAGTAATTTTTTTAATTAAAATTAGTTTCACAATAAAATTGATTAACTCAACATGATAAACCATTAACAAATCATTTGATATTATATTTGATTGATTGGTCAAGGGTCCTTTGAATGGTGATGGTAACGAGGACCTTGAACCATCCAAAACTCTACTCATTTTAGAAACTATTGTATAGGACAAGTCTCACGTACCACACATTACTTGTTTAGATTGGCGCAACGAACCACAACAAAATAAATGATGGGGTTTAGTATTTATAAGTGTCAGGTAACGGACAGTGATACTTGACTGATAAATCTTATTTTTTTTTAAAAAAAGTTTTTTCAGCTGCAGTCGACTTCATATGAAATTGTTTTTTTTATGGCTGACATGTGTTATACTATTTGATTTTTAAAAAAAAACGGTTTATTTTATACAAATAATTTAATTAAAAAAATCGGTTTAGACATATCAAATAAATACTTTTGAAAAAAAATTTCAATTCTTTTTACGTGTTATTCTTAAATGATAAATTTAGTACGTTTTTTTTTATATTTTTTTTACCAATTTTTTTAAAATGTATCTGTTACTTTTATTTATTTAATTTTTGTCAAATATATGTATATAAATTATTTGAAAAAGTAAAGTTTAATATTTTGAAAAAAAAATAAAACTCACTTTTTTTGATCTGAATAACAAAAAATTAGGAATTCAAAATAAAAGACAAAAAAAAAATAAAATTCACATGGGAGGAAGAAACAGAATTTGCAATGCCAATAAAAGATCATAAATGATATCATCTATCTCTGTTTATTTTTTTAATGACTTAAATTTTTTAAGAAATTTTCATTTTGTTTTCAATGGCTTAAATTTTCAGTTGCTAAATCCCTTTTCTAACAATTAACTTTCATTTCACTAAGAAACTATTTTTATGAAGATTATTGTTGAGTTTTCAAGATTATTTTATAAATAAATTATTTTTTTAAGATAATAAGACGATAATTTACTTGTTTAAAAATTATGATTTTACTGTAAACTATTTAAAAGTTATCTAATGATCCTAGAATGACATGATTTTTTTTTTTACCTAAACCACTATGGGGTAATAACCTACCCACACTACCCTAACACGATTAAAAGAATATATTTATTTAAAATAATATGAGTACATTTATTTAAATTTAAAAAATTTAAAAATAATAACAGTATATTTATTTAAAATATTAAAATTTTAAATTTTAAATATCAAATAAATACTTTTGAAAAAAATTTCAATTCTTTTTACGTGTTATTTTTAAATGATAAATTTAGTACGTTCTTTTTTTTATATTTTTTTACCAGTTTTTTTTAAATGTATCTGTTACTTTTATTTATTTAATTTTTGTCAAATATATGTATATAAATTATTTGAAAAAGTAAAGTTTAATATTTTGTAAAAGAAATAAAACTCACTTTTTTGATCTGAATAACAAAAAATTAGGAATTCAAAATAAAAGACAAAAAAAAAATAAAATTCACATGGGAGGAAGAAACAGAATTTGCAATGCCAATAAAAGATCATAAATGATATCATCTATCTCTGTTTATTTTTTTAATGACTTAAATTTTTTAAGAAATTTTCATTTTGTTTTCAATGGCTTAAATTTTCAGTTGCTAAATCCCTTCTCTAACAATTAACTTTCATTTCACTAAGAAACTATTTTTATGAAGATTATTGTTGAGTTTTCAAGATTATTCTATAAATAAATTATTTTTTTAAGACAATAACACGATAATTTACTTGTTTAAAAATTATGATTTTACTGTAAACTATTTAAAAGTTATCTAATGATCCTAGAATGACATGATTTTTTTTTTACCTAAACCACTATAGGGTAATAACCTACCCACACTACCCTAACACGATTAAAAGAATATATTTATTTAAAATAATATGAGTACATTTATTTAAATTTAAAAAATTTAAAAATAATAACAGTATATTTATTTAAAATATTAAAATTTTAAATTTTAAATAAGTCTATTTATATTAATTTTAAATTTTATTTAAAATAATATAAATATGTTTATTTAAATAAAAAATAAAATAATAAAAATATATTTATTCAAAAAATTTAATTTAAAAATAATATAAGTATATTTATTTGTTAGTTAAAAATTAATAACCATTTTTTTAAATCGAATAATTATAATTAATCATATGAGTACAATAATATGAATACATACAATTTTATAAATTATTAATTTAAATTATATTTTATAAATTATTAATTTAAATTATATTTGTTTAAATTTTAAATTACAAACTAATACAAATTTTATAATTTAATATTTTAATTATTTAAATAAAATTAAATTGATTAAAAAATAAAAATATACTAATACAATTTAAACCGTATTAAAACATAAAGAAGTTTGTTGAGTTCATAAACAAACTTTACGTAAATAAATAAGTTTAGTATAGATGAATTTTGTGCAAAATTTATAAAAACACAATAAAAAAAATTAAATCCTAAAAAATAACATAATTTTTTTTGAGAATTAAATTTGTTTATATTTTATAATAGAAAAAAAAACCTAATTAACATCGAACTGATCCAATATACTAAATAATTTTGTTTTTTTTAATGATTTTTAATTATAATTTTGGTTAAAAAAAGTATACAGTAAACAATTAACTACAATTTCTCAATTTAAATTTGTCAATTTGTTTTTAAAATAAAATACGATAAAAAAATCTAACTTCATAGCTATATTAATTGGTTTTTTAATTAAACTATTTGTATAAAATAAATCGATTTTTTTAAAACTAAATAGTAACACGTGTCATTTATTCCAAAATAACTTCATGTAAAGTCGACTACAGGTGAGTTTCTGTAAAATATTAATCCTTGTTGTTAATATATTTTTATCATTATACTCATTGTCTTCAAAATTCAAACTCTATATATCAGCTTCTTAAAATTTTAGTTAAATCATAGCATTCAGTCTTCATACACTTTTTTCTTTCAATCTTTTTTTTTTTCTCTATGCTAGTAACACTTCTAGTCCTATCTAGATCAATCATTTATAATAAAATTGTATAATATAATAATATAAATTTGTGCTATATAGTATTTATTATTATCATTAAAAATTTGATTCAAAATAGTAAAATTATATAATATAAAATTGTACTATTTAGTATTTTTTTATTATCATTGATGATTTGATTTCAAATAATAAAGTTATATAATGTAATAAAATTATATAATATAATTTCAATCGTGGAATTGGCCAACTCGTTCGTGTCACCAGTGAATTAGCCACTTCGTGTTTGTCAGCCTTGAAGTACTCCATTTCGTGGCTGGTGGTGAGCTTGGCATGGCATATATGAGATGGCAGTACCCATTATGTGGCCATCTTACATGAAATGGTGCCTATTTCCATTACGTGGGGTGAGGGTTGCGAATTGGCCATGCGCAATTTGAAAGAGTTTTCATCCGTGCTTATTATGGAAATTAAAGAATTTTTTATGCATATATCAGTAAAAAAGCCATGCTAGTAATACTTCTAGTCCTACCTGAATCAACCATTTTTAATAAAATTGTATAATATAATAATATAAATTTGTAGTATATAGTATTTTTATTATTATTGAAAATTTGATTAAAAAAATAAAATTATATAATATGAAATTGTACTATTTAGTATTTTTTTTAAGGTGAATGCTATCCAACCCCCTCTAAAATAACATGTAAGTTACCCTTTATTATGTGTCATATTGTAATTGGTCCTTATCTTAACCATAGTTGGGTTATTTTATAATTTATTATTCTTAAAATATCAAAGCTCCACTCCCGTTAATTAAAGCACATTCCACTGCTCCATTTTTTGTTCATCACTTCATCACCTAGATTCGGTCCTTCCAAGCACGCGTTCGTGACAAGAAGCACTAACGTCATCGCCATCTACTGCCTTCCCACACAACCTCTATTTCTTTAGTGCATCATCCCTTAGTCACGTCGTTGAATTCCGTCACCCATAACTTATCCTTCCCAGTATAGACAGTGCTTCTTTTTGCCAGCTTATCCACATAATTAATGGTTAATTTTAGTTATTAAATTTTTTTATTAAAAAAATATATCTTTATTTAATTACATGACGGAACATATATTTATATGTAAAATATAATATAATAAAATAAATCTATTCAAAGTATTTAAAAGTATAATTAAAATTATGAACATACAAATATAATAATAAAATTTGTATTCCAAACAAATAAACATATTTTTTTTATCATACATATATTATTTAAAAAATAAATATATTATTAAAATTAATAACAGAAATTTAAAATAATAAAATTTAACTTTTTTACCGTATTTTTTATAGTATTTTTATTTTTTTAATTTTTAATTTATTAGTACTTTATTATTTAATTAAAAATTAAACAAAATATTTTTATGAAAAATTATTTTTTGTATTATATTAGAGAAGAGACCAATATAGTAGTTTAAAAAATAAATTGTATAAATATTTAAAAGATAAATATAAAATACATACCTAAAATAAATAAAACAGACAAAATGAAAGTACTGTTGAGAAATGGAGAATTATTTTTGTCTGTTTTATTTATTTTAGACATGTATTTCATATTTATCTCTTAAATATCTATCTATATAATTTACTTTTGTATTTAAAAATTTTAATATTATTTATTTTTTATTTAAAAATTATTTTTACATTATTTTTTAGAATGTTATATTGATCTCTTCTTTAAAATAATACAAAAAATAATGTATCATGGAGATAATTTATTTAATCATTAATTAAATAATAAAGTACGAATAAATTAAAAATTAAAAGAATAAAAATACTATAAAAAATACTTGTAAGAAAGTTAGATTTTATCATTTTAAACTTGTGTTATTAATTTTAATAATTTATTATTTTTTAAAATAATTTATGTACAATAAAAAATATATTTTTTCTGATTTTAATTATACTTTTAAGTACTCTAAATAGAGTTATTATATTATATTTTACATATGAATATATGTTCTATCATATAATTAAATAAAGATTTATTTTAATAAAAAAATTTAATAACCAAACTAAACATTACTTAGGTATGTATTTCATATTTATCTCTTAAACATTTATACAATTTATTTTTTAAACTGTTATATTAGTCTCTTCTCTAATATAATATAAAAAATAATTTTTCATAAAAATAATTTGTTTAATTATTAATTAAATAATAAAGTACTAATAAATTAAAAATTAAAAAATAAAAATACTATAAAAAATACGATAAAAAAGTTGAATTTTTTCATTTTAAATTTCTGTTATTAATTTTAATAATATATTTATTTTTAAATAATATATGTATGATAAAAAAATATGTTTATTTTTTTGGAGTACAAATTTTATTATTATATTTGTATGTTCATGATTTTAATTATACTTTTAAATACTTTGAATAGATTTATTTTATTATATTATATTTTACATATAAATATATGTTTCATCACGTAATTAAATAAAGATATGTTTTTTTAATAAAAAAATTTAATAACCAAATTAACCATTAATTATGTGGGTAAGCAGTGATTCACGCCAAAAAGAGGCACTGGTTATACTATACTGGGAAGAGAGGTTGTGTGGGAGGGCATGGCGATGACGTTAGCGCTTCTTGTCACGAACGCGACGGTGCTTGGAAGGACCAAATCTAGGTGATGAAGTGATAAACAAAGAATGGAGGAGTGGAATGTGCTTCAATTAACGGGAGTGGAGTTTTGATATTTTAAGAATAATAAATTATAAAATAACCCAACTATGGTTAAGATAAGGACCAATTACAATGTGACACATAATGAAGGGTAACTTACATGTTATTTTAGAAGGGGTTGGGTAGCATTCACCTTTTTTTTTAATTATCATTAATGATTTGATTTCAAATAATAAAGTTATATAATGTAATAAAATTATATAATATAATTTCAGTCGTGGAATGGGCCAACTCGTCTATGTCGCCAGTGAGTTGGCGACTTCGTGTCAG
This sequence comes from Arachis hypogaea, assembly GCF_003086295.3. Taxonomy (NCBI): domain Eukaryota; kingdom Viridiplantae; phylum Streptophyta; class Magnoliopsida; order Fabales; family Fabaceae; genus Arachis; species Arachis hypogaea. The sequence continues at coordinate 8,405,502 of NC_092042.1, read as the reverse complement.
CTTTGAAGAGCTCCATTTCGTGGCTGTGAGCTTGGCATGGCATGTGTCAGATGACAGCACCCATTATGTGGCCACCTTACATGAAATGGTGCACATTTCCATTACGTGGGTGAGGGTTGCGAATTAGCCATGCGCAATTTGAAAGAAGTTTTCATCCATGCGTATTATGGGAAATAAATAATTTTTCATGTATATATCAAAAAAAAGTCATGCTAGTAACACTTCTAGTCCTATCTGGATTAACCATTTTTAATAAAATTGTATAATATAATAATATAAATTTGTGCTCCATAGTATTTTTTATTATCATTGAAAATTTGATTCAAAATAATAAAATTATATAATATAAAATTGTACTATTTAGTATTTTTAATTATCATTGATGATTTGATTTCAAATAATAAAGTTATACAATGTAATCAAATTATATAATATAATTTCAGTCGTGGAATGGGCCAACTCGTGTGTGTCGCCAATGATTTGGCCACTTCGTGCCTTGAAAAGCTCCATTTAGTGGCTGGTGAGCTTGGCATGGAATGTGTCAGATGACAGCACCCATTATGTGGCTGGTGAGTTTGGCATGGCATGTATCAGATGGAGTGGCTGGTGAGTTTGGCATGGCATGTATCAGATGGAGCTCCATTTAGGCTGGGTTTGGTAAAGCTTTTTCAGGAGGTGCTTGTGCTTTTAAAAAGCACAAGCACGTCATTTTGCGTTTGGTAAATTAAAAAGCTCAAGTGCTTGTGCTTGCGGCTTTTAAAAGTTAGGGGTGCTTTTGAAAGCACCTAGGAGGGAGCTTTTCAAAGCTGGCTTATGCTTACCAAATTTTTTTCATTTTCCCGCACATATTTTCCGCTATTATATTGCCATTAAAATCTTCATATATTTCTAACTTCTCTTCCTAACCTTCATAAAATCTAACACAATCTTCATATATTTTTTATTTTTCAACCTAATCTTCACAAATTTCAACACAAATACATCTCTATCACATATTAGGTATGAACTTCTATCTATTTATATTATTTTTTTGCGTTAATTTTGTATTTTTTCAGTAGATCTATTATGTTTGTTTGTTTTTTTCTGTTCTTTGAAACGGGAAGAGGTTGATGAAAACCAATCATAAAATTTTTTTTGCATGAGCATTAGTCCAAATTATAATAACAACATGTATATACATATGTAAATATAGATATATAATCATAAGAGTAATTATAGTAATTTAGGTAATTTAGATGATAGTAATTTAGGTAATTTAATATTTTTAGTAATGATGTTTAGGATAAAATAAATTTTTATGATACTTATATAAAATTTTAAAGTTAAAAAATAGAAGAATTTATTTATTATATTTATGTTTATTATGAATTTTTTATTTTAACATTATTTTATTTTAAAATATTATATAAAATTTTAAAGAATTTGAAAAAAAAATTATTTTTTTGTTATAAATATGTTTATTATAATTTTTTCAACTTTTAAAAGCTGTTTTACCAAACACAATTATGGTGCTTGTACTTATTAAAAGTCATTTTTAATTTGATTTTACCAAACGTAAGTGCTGCAGCTTTTAAAAAGCTGTCTTTTAAAAGACAGCTTTCATGGCACAGGATTCGGTGGTCCAGGAATCTTTGGACCACTTAGTGGTCCAAGTAGAAAACATGTTTTTAGAGTTTTTTTATCAATTGCTACGTAGTCCTTGAACTAATTTTAATTACAAATCAACCCCATATATTTTATTTAATTATAAAAATAGTTTTTTATTTTATAAATTATTATTTTATCAATTATCTATTATATTTATTAACAATCAAATACAAAAATAACAACCAATTATATCCTCCATTCATCCTAATAATTCCAATTGATTAAATAATTAACTTTGATCTCGTTACGTTCGTCCATGGCTTTCAAATTGTGTTTCCTTGAAATTCAATCGATTGGTTTTTCAAAACAATCGATTGAATGATAACTCAATCGATTGGTTTACACTATATCACAAAACAATCGATTGAAAGTTGTAAGGTAGAATGATAAAAAGCTTATACCAATCGGTTGTTTATACTTTCCAATCGAATGAATGTCTCAAAACAATCGATTGTTGTTGTTACTCAATCGATTGAATTCACGAAAACAACATGGATTTGCCAAATACAATCGATTGGAAAGTGATGACATTGAAGTTTTAGCCAAATTCAATCGATTGGTAATGTAATCCAATCGATTTGAAGGTGATGAAGTTGAATGTTTTGCCAATTTCAATCGATTGGTAATGGTACCCAATCGATTGAAATGAAACTGTACACTGAAAATTTATAAATTCACCTTTGCTTCGCATGATGCAACTAATGCATGTTACATACAAGAAACTAAAAAGCACATAAAATAAAAACAGACAATTAATTACATGATTGTTCTATTTTAAATTTAATCTGTTTGTCCTTTGATTTTGCGCCACTGAAAGAAAATAATCCATGTTTAAATCAAACGCAGGACCAAGATGCTCAACATCCATAATGCCTAATGAAATAAATTATAATACATGGATCACAATAAAATAGCAATAGTCCAAATAAAGTAGTATCAAATGAGTAGTAGCAGAATAAAAGAAAGAACCAAAACCAACATTAACAAAAATATAAATTTGATAATAAAAATAAAAAATTATAAAAAATATTTTATGGTTAATCTTATGTACTCCTTATGTACTTTTGTTATAATTAATTATCATCAATATTAAACTAATAAAAAAATAATCTAAATAACAAGCTCATTCTTTCTCTTCTTTCAGTATTTTGTTTTGGACATCTTCCTTAAGAATGAATTGAATAATCAAGAGTTTCAAACCATATAATAAAACAAAATTGACATAATAAAACAAAAATTGAACTTGCAAGTAACCAACAACGTAATCAAAGAAGGAATCAAAGCAAGGCTGATGAATTCCTCCTCATACAAGTTCATACCATATAGATATTCCTGCTACTACCCATTTGATACTACTTTATTTGGATTATTGCTATTTTATTGTGATCCATGCATTATAATTTATTTCATTAGGTATTATGAATGTTGAGCATCTTGGTCCTGCGTTTGATTTAAACATGGATTATTTTCTTGATTGTATTTCAGTGGCGCAAAATCAGAGGACAAACAGATTAAATTTAAAATAGAACAATCATGTAATTAATTGTCTGTTTTTATTTTATGTGCTTTTTAGTAACATGCATTAGTTGCAGGCGAAGCAAAGGTGAATTTCAGTGTACAGTTTCATTTCAATCGATTGGGTACCATTACCAATCGATTGAAATTGGCAAAACATTCAACTTCATCACCTTCCAATCGATTGTATTACATTACCAATCGATTGAATTTGGCTAAAACTTCAATGTCATCACTTTCCAATCGATTGTATTTGGCAAATCCATGTTGTTTTCGTGAATTCAATCGATTGAGTAACAACAACAATCGATTGTTTTGAGGTATTCATTCGATTGGAAAGTATAAACAATCGATTGGTATAAGCTTTTTACCATTCTACCTTACAACTTTCAATCGATTGTTTTGTGATATAGTGTAAACCAATCGATTGAGTTATCATTCAATCGATTGTTTTGAAAAACCAATCGATTGAATTTCAAGGAAACACGATTTGGAAGCCATGGACGAACGTAACGAGATCAAAGTTAATTATTTAATCAATTAGAATTATTAGGATGAATGGAGGATATAATTGGTTGTTATTTTTGTATTTGATTGTTAATAAATATAATAGATAATTGATAAAATAATAATTTATAAAATAAAAAACTATTTTTATAATTAAATAAAATATATGGGGTTGATTTGTAATTAAAATTAGTTCAAGGACTACGTAGCAATTGATAAAAAAACTCTAAAAACATGTTTTCTACTTGGACCACTAAGTGGTCCAAAGGTTCCTGGACCACCGAATCCTGTGCCAGCTTTCATAAGCTACTTTTAAAAAGCAAAAGCTTTACCAAACTAAGCCTTAGTAGCTGGTGAGCTTGGCATGGCATGAATCAGATGGCAACACCGCAACACCCATTATGTGGCTACCTTACATGAAATGGTGCCTATTTCCATTACGTGGGCGAGGGTTGCGAATTGGTCATGCATAATTTGAAAGGAGTTTTTATCCGTTTGTAGAATGGGTCAACTCGTGTGTGTCGCCAGTGAGTTGGCCACTTTGTGTGTGTCAGCCTTGAAGAGCTCCATTTTGTGACTGGTGAGTTTGGTATGACATGTATCAGATGGCAGCACCAATTATGTGGCAACCTTACATGAAATGGTGCCTATTTCCATTACGTGGGTGAGGGTTGCAAATTAGCCATGCGCAATTTGGAAGGAGTTTTCATCCCTGTGTTTTATGGAAAATAAAAATTTTCCATGCATATATCAGTAAAAAAGTCATGCTAGTAACACTTCTAGTCCTACCTGGATCAACCATTTATAATAAAATTAAATAATATAATAATATAAATTTGTGCTATATAGTATTTTTTATTATTATTAAAAATTTGATTCAAAATAATAAAATTATATAATATAAAATTGTACTATTTAGTATTTTTTAATTATCATTATGATTTGATTTCAAATAATAAAGTTATATAATGTAATAAAATTATATAATATAATTTCAGTCGTGGAATGAGCCAACTCGTGTGTGTCGCCAGTGAGTTGGCCATTGCCTTGAAGAACTCCATTTCATGGCTGGTGAGTTTGGCATGACATGTATCAGATGACAGCACCTAATATGTGGTAATCTTACATGAAACGGTGCCTATTTCTATTACGTGGGTGAGGGTTGCGAATTGGCCATGCGCAATTTGAAAGGAGTTTTCGTTCCTGCGTTTTATGAGAAATAAAGAATTTTCCATGCATATATCAGTAAAAAATCCATGCTAGTAACACTTCTAATTCTACCTGGATCAACCATTTATAATAAATTGTATAATATAATAATATAAATTTGTGCTATATAGTATTTTTGATTACCATTAAAAATTTGATTCAAAATAATAAAATTATATAATATGTAGTATTTTTTATTATAATTGATGATTTGATTTCAAATAATAAAGTTATATAATGTAATAAAATTATATAATATAATTTCAGTAGTGGAATGGGCCAACTTGTGTGTGTCGTCAGTGAGTTGGTAGCCACTTTGTGTGTGTCAGTCTTAAAGAGCTCTATTTTGTGGTTGGTGAGTTTGGTATGGCGTGTGTTAGATGGCACCTATTATGTTGCCACCTTACATAAAATGGTTCCTATGCATGGCATGTGTCAGCCTTGAAGAGTTCCATTTTATGATTGCTGGGTTTGTCATGGCATGTGTCAGATGACAGCACCTATTATGTGGTCATCTTACATAAAATGATGCGTATGCATGCATGACATGTGTCATCAGCCTTAAAGAATTTTATTTTGTGGTTGCTGAATTTGATATAGCATGTATCAGATGACAGTACCTGTTATGTGGCCACCTTATATAAAATGGTGCCTATTTCTATTTTGTAGGTAAAAATTGCGAATTGACCATACACAATTTGAGAGAAATTTTTTTTAGTGCGTATTATAAAAAATAAAAAATTTTCCATGTATGAGTAAAAAAGCCAACCCTATAGCGTTTGTTTTGAGGTATTGGGACATAGACGGAGAGACTGAGACTCAGTATTATGTTTATTGGGTCACAGACTAGTACTAAAAATTCTGTCTCTATTTCCAAAATTTCAGTATTTCAGTACTTCCAAAAAATAGGGACACAAAGGACTGAAATTTTTAAAGACGAATACTGAAACTTTAATAACATTTTATACCTAAAATACCCTCATTTCAATTAATTAATTCCAATTTTACCCTTTGTACAAATTAAATTAGCGCTTCACTCTTGTTTCAATTTCTGTCTCCCACTCTGCACCAAACAAAATACTAAAATTTATTTCATTCTCCGTCTCTAAATCTCTCTTAGTATCAGTCTTTCAGTCCCTCTACCAAACGCTACCTATTACTCATCACAAAACTACCTTTTGATATCTCAAAGGTTATTGTTTTTTTATTTTTTGAGTTGATCAAAGATAATAAGAAAAAGAATAATGTAAGTTAATCTCTCTTGTATTTATCTTTTTCCTTTTCCCATTTTGAATTATAAATCATATTTTGTTGATATTAAGTGCTGCCGGTGTTGAGGTCCGAGTTGACTCACGAGTCACGAAGAAGGAGGCCGAGTCGTCACTCATTGTCTTCTACTCTTCTTCTTCTTCTTCGTCTTCTTCACATTCAATCTTTCAACCTTGAAGCTTGAAGCTTGTCCATGCAATGATCCACCACACCAAATCCCACTGAGATTCAAATCCTCCAATCACCCTATTCACCTTCCATCGCAACAATGATGAACCACCACGATTTCCAACAAGACCCCGACGACGACGACGGCGTCATGGAATCCCTCCTCCTCCACGATGAACCCTCCAACCCCCTTCAACCTCCCCCAAACCCTAACCCAAACCCTAAACCCGATCACCACCACCCCTTACTCCCCTCCACACAATCCCCCAAATCCCCGACCACCTTCAACTCCTTCCTCGACCCTCCCTCCTATGCTGAAGCCATCTTCACTTCATTCGATTCTTTTTCTTCCTCCTCCTCCAACGGCACCAACCACAGTCACCACCATAACCGTAACACTTTAACCGATGAACTCCCCTCCCGATCCGGATCCGGATCTGTTTCTGATTATCTCTACATCTTCGTCTCTGACCCTCAGAAGGAGCAGGAAACCTCCGCCTCCCTCGTCCCCGGCGCCGCCACCACCTTCTACACTTACCTCATCACCACCCGTACTGACCTCCCTGAATTCGGCAGCTCCACATCCGAGTTCGCCGTCCGCCGCCGCTTCCGTGACGTCGTTACTCTTTCCGATCGCCTCGCCGAGTCTTACCGCGGTTACTTTGTACCTGTCCGGCCCGACAAGAGCACAGTTGAGAGCCAGGTATCAACAATTTCCACAGAAAAACACGGTTATAGTTTTAAGAGTTTGTTAGGAGTTAGTTGCACGATTGTGTTAATGAATGAGCAATTGCATAGTTTCTTTAATGCACTAATTTACTTGTACATAACAGAAAACGGTTATTTATAAGTACTGAGTTGTTAGCAGTTGGTTACATACTGACAGAGGTATGTTAATGTATGAGCGAGTGCATGGTGTCTATGGTGCACCAATTGAGTTGTCTTTGTTCTGATTTATTGTGATTATGATACCAGGTGATGCAGAAGCAGGAGTTTGTGGAGCAGAGGAGGGCGGCCGTGGAGAAGTACCTAAGGAAACTGGCTGCACACCCGGTAATCCGGCGGAGTGAGGAGCTGAGGCTGTTCTTGGAGGCAAAGGGAAGGCTGCCGCTGCAGAAGAGCACCGATGTGGCGTCACGGATGCTTGATGGGGCAGTGAAGTTGCCAAAGCAGCTGTTTGGGAGTGAAGTTGCTACTGCAGGAGAATTGAGCGAGGTGGTGCAGCCTGCAAAGGGTGGGAGGGACTTGCTTAGGATTTTTAAGGAGCTGAAACAGTCTGTTACGAATGATTGGGGTGGGAGCAAGCCTTTGGTTGTGGAGGAGGATAAGGAGTTCTTGGAAAGGAAGGAAAAGTTGGTAGAGTTTGAGCAACAACTTAGCGGTGTTTCTCAGCAGGTTTGTGTTTGCCTAGTTTTGTTTTTTCCCCCTCTTGTTTTGGGGGTTATTTTCATTCAGGTGTTTTGGTTGGATGCATTGGTATTGTGGGGAAATGGTTGTTAATTTAGGTGATTGAATTGAAAGACAGAAATTTAATTACTTATCATGCATGAGTTATTTTAAACTGGATTGTCGGACCGACAAAGTTATCTATTTTAAAGTCTCATTGCCATATTTGTTGTGGGGAATGATTACACTTGCGGTTTTGGCTGAATTATACAAAGAATGGCATTGCTATTCCTTCTATAAATGCTGAGTTGGATTCTGATCTTGGTTTTTATTTTATGAACATTGATTTGCAGGCTGAGTCTCTTGTGAAGCATCAGCAGGACATGGGCGAGACAATGGGTGAACTAGGGTTGGCTTTTGTAAAACTTACCAAATTTGAGACAGAAGAAGCTATATTTGATTCACAGAGAACAAGGGCATCTGACATGAGGAATGTGGCAACTGCAGCTGTTAAAGCAAGCAGGTTATATAGAGAGCTTAACACACAAACAATTAAACATTTGGTAAGTACAATTTATAATGAATTAGAATTTATCATATGCACTTCTTGGTAAATCTACAAGAGAAATTTCATCATGATGGCAGAAGTGTTAGCTTCCTAATATATATACCTCTGAGTCTGTCATTTTGAAGTAGAGTTGTTGGTGAGTATTAATTCTATATGTCACAGGATAAACTACATGAATACCTTGGGACAATGCTGGCAGTCAACAATGCATTTGCTGACCGGGCAAGTGCATTATTGACTGTTCAAACGCTCTCATCAGAACTAGCTTCTTTAAATTCAAGGATTGAGAAGCTTGAAGTTGCTTCATCAAAAATATTTGGAGGCGACAAATCTAGGATGCGAAAAATTGAAGAGTTGAAAGAAGCCATTAGAGTTACTGAGAATGCCAAAACATGTGCAGATAGAGAGTACGAACGAATAAAGGTAACTTTTTGCTTACCATTTTTGTAGTTCTGTTTTCCCCTTCCAGGGCATCATAACTGTTACTGTTCCATATTCTTTCAGTTCAGAGCCTTCTCTCCCTCCATATTAATATATATTTACTTCCAGAACGGGCTACTATACAATTCATGTCTCTACTAATAAATTTCTGTCCTTTTATGCTTTTATTTCATGTTTCAATTATGTAAGTCTAGGGAGAAGAAAATTTGGCAAATTATAACTCAACAACCAAGTATGATAGTTTCATTGAATTTAAAACACTCATATACCCCTTCTAGAAAATTGACTTTAAGATACTATCAAAATTTATCATTTAAGCAATCAAAGCATACTAAAATGTAAATACCATCTTCGTCAAAAGCCTTCATAATAATTGGGATCTATAAATTTCTTCCCCACAACTTTCCAGTAGTTTACAATACCAGATGAAAAATAGAGTATGGCCAACTACGTTATTTTATGCATTTTAAATTCAGTAACAGATTTAATCTCTTTCTGGATCTATTGCCATCCTAACATGTAAAATCTATAAATTCAATAAAGTGATAAGATAGGTTTCTTATATATGTGGGTTACTGGGTTCCTGTAGAATGAGATAAGTGCACTGATGGTTAAACCTGGTTGAAATTTCTGCTTTATCCGATATATTGTTTGGGAGAAATTCGTATATTATCAATAACCAACTGCACAGGACAGATCCTATGAACGATTTGAAAATTAAGCTGATTAATCTGCTACCATGGTATTGGTCATTTATCAACTCTCAATGTGGAATATGTGCAGGAAAATAATAGGAGCGAGCTTGAAAGAATCAACAAAGAGAGGCATGATGACTTTTTAAGCATGCTGCGAGGATTTGTCGTTAATCAAGTAACATATCATTTATCTTCTGTGTCTGGTAGACTTTTGTATTTCAATGACCATTATCAATGACACCATGCATTTTACAGGCTGGCTATGCGGAGAAGATGGCGGCTGTGTGGGAGAAGCTTGCAGAAGAGACTACTGCATACTCCAAAGAAGCAGCTGAATTGTAGTTTTTGCTGTACATTTTTGTTTATTTGATTTCTAGTTTAGAACAAACATTTTACACGGCAAACTTAGTTTTAACTTTTAAGTCTCAACTATTTAACTTCTAACTAATCAGAGTTGTATATGTATCTTCTTTTACTTTAGCTTTCGGATTGGATGTTTTACTGTCAAGTATTTGGATAAGTTCTATTTAATACATGCAAATATTTCCATTCGAGTCCTGTTCAGCATTTACATTTCTTTTTTTGTTACTGCTTTGAGATGGCATAAGCTACCTGAGTGGTGCATGGGAATAAAAAATGAATGCAAAGGCAAGATGAGATCATCTGCTGTGTAGAGAGGGTGAAAGATATCATGTTTTTGTTTGTTTATATTTCTGTGCATGTGTTGTGACAAAAGTACCAAATATTATTATGTTCCTCTAGATTTGATTTCCCCCATATGATTTTAAATGCATAATTGATGTGATCCCTTATCCCTCAACTTAGGCTTAAAAGAATTCTTGTTCAAATAAAATTTGATGTGATCCCGTATCTTGTTAAGGATTCAAAAACTAATTTATTCATAGAAGACTAATTGGGCTTATCACACTTCTTAGTAAAACACAAATTATCAGACAACTTTCTTTCGGCTTTCAGAAGAACTAATTTCCATTATCAAAATGAAGTGTTAAGGTAGAAACACTTACGTAATCAACAGCAGTATTTACAGACAAACAATCAAACAGGCAAAAATTAACACAAGAATGAAAGAATTGACGACACACTTAAGTCCTACCCACTTCTACTAACTAAAGACCAAAGAAAGAAGGCAACTACAAAACTTGTTATAGCACCCCTAACACACTACTTAATATCATTCACTAGTTGAAGGGATGCCTCCATCATCACCAGAACTGGCTGATACTACCTCTTGCCTAATCTCTTCCAGCTGCTGGAGCACTTGCTGTGCTTCTGGCCGCGCCGACGGAGTAGGGTCAACACAGTGCAAAGCAAGCTTCAAAGTGTTGAGCAACTCATCCCCATTTGTTGATGCATCCCTCATCAACTCAACATCAAACACCTCATTAGTCCACTCCTCCTTCACAATAGAGGCAACCCATTGTGGCAAATCCACACCATTCATAGCCTCACCCGGTGGCTTACCCGTTAGGAGTTCTAACAAGATAACCCCAAGGCTGTATACATCGGTTTTTGTGTTGGCTTTCTTCAGCTTTGAAAGCTCTGGCGCCCGGTACCCCAATGCCCCGGCCGTTGCAATCACATTGGAGTTAGCCGCAGCTGTCATCAACCTGGAAAGACCATAGTCAGCTATCTTGGCATTTGTGCTCTCATCAAGCAACACATTGCTGGAGGTGAGGTTCCCATGTATGATGTTCTCACGAGAGTGAAGGTGGAACAAGCCACGTGCCATGCCCTGCGCTATTCTCATCCTTGTTGGCCAATCAATCACTGTTTCTGGTCCTCTGGCTGCATCAAAATGAACAATAAATTTTCATGATCATAGCAAACTTGGTTCTATCTCAAAAAGAAAATGCTAGAACTTTAGACTTACCATGTAAGAAGGAAGCAAGACTTCCATTAGGCATGTAATCAAACACAAGAAGCTTTTCTCCTTTGGGTCCCATGTAATAAGCTCTTAGTGCCAAAAGATTTGGATGTCTAATTCTCCCTAACACAGCAACTTCAGACTCAAATTCTCTCTGACTTTTTGTGATCTTTTCCCTCAATCTCTTAACTGCAGCTTGGCTTCCATCCTCCAATGTAGCCTTGTAGACAGTTCCATAGGTGCTTTTTCCCATTATCTCTGCTGTTGCACACAAGAGGTCATCAGCCGTAAAAGCCAATGGTCCATCGAAATGGACTAGTTTCCCTCCATTCTCACCACCAGTTTCGACATCACCGGCTGCAGCTGGAGGAGAGATTCCCTTCCCTGTCCTTGTTGTGGTAGCTCTCATTGCAGCCCGGCCATGTTCCGCATCCGATGTTGATCTTTTTCTGATAAGGCAGACTAGCAGGATGCAGCAAATTGTTACCAGGACTACAAGGAGCACCCCTGCCACTATAAGAATTACGTCTTTGATGCCTAGTTTCTTATGATGCTGTTGTTTAGATGATTCAGGAGTTGGGACTATGACTCCTTGTGAAGGAGCTTGTGAAGGACATGGATTTGAAGGGCTATAGCCACATAATTGAATATTTCCCACAAATGAGCTTGAGTTGAATTTGTTGGCAAGTAATGTGGGAACAGGACCAGATAGATTGTTGTAAGAAACATTGAAGGAATTAAGACTAGCTAGATTCACAAAGGAATCTGGAATTTCGCCACTGATGTTATTCAGCGACAAATCAAGTCGCATAAGTGTTGAAATGTTTCCAATACTATGAGGAATGTGGCCAACAAATTGGTTTCTACTCAAAACCAGAACAGAAAGATTGTGTAATCTTCCTAAAGCTTCTGGGATTTGACTAGTAAAGTGGTTGTTCTCTACATTCAACAGAGTGAGTGAGGATAAATTTGATATAGTAGCAGGCAAGCTTCCATTTAATGCATTGTTAGAAAAATCTAATGTCTTGAGCCTAGAAAGTTTTCCGATTTCAAATGGTACTTCTCCACTCAAATTGTTATTACCAAGAGAAACCTCTCTGAGTTCAACTAGGCTTCCCAAAGAAGGAATGGTTCCACTCAAGTAGTTGTGATCTAAGATCAAATTCTGGAGCTTAAAGAAACCATTTTTACCACCCCATGAGTTAGGAATTGAACCTGAGAGATTATTATGTTGAAGAGAAAGGAAAGTCAAAGAAGGTAAACTAGTTAAGCTAGATGGTATTGAACCATTGAAGGAATTGAAGCTCAAGTTGAGCCAATAAAGTTTGGTTAAATTCCCAAGAGTATAAGGGATTTGACCAGTGAGTAAATTGTTGCTGAGGTCTAAAGATTGAAGCAAAGGACAAGACCCTAATGAAGGAGGAACAGAACCAGTTAGCTTGTTGTTGAAGAGTTGAACACCTCTTAGATTGGGAAGAAGCCCCAATGATGAAGGGATTGAACCACCAATTTGGTTGTCATGAAGACTTAGTTTTCTGAGGCCTTGAAGTTGGGAAATTTTCTGAGTGATATGGCCCTTCAAACCCTTCCATGGAAGCTGGATCACAATGACTTGTCCTTGAGCACACTTGATTCCAGCCCAACCACCTGAACAAGCTCCATAGCCACTGTCATTCCAGCTTTTCAAGAAGCCTTTTGGGTCAATGAGTTCTTGCTTGAATGCTTGAAGGGCTAAGAAGTTTGATTGTGTGACAACCACTCCATCCCAATGGTCATCACACAAAACTGGCTTCAATGGCAGCAGCAGAATCAGGAATAACAACCACTTTAGATGGTGCCAATGTGCTACATTTCTCATCCCAAGTTGATAAATAACCTGCAAAGAAAAATGGTAAGAGTTTGAACAGCTAATGTAGCAAGAAGAAGTGAACTAAAAACTAAACTAAACTAAAACAGATGATGTTGAAGTGATTACTTGATTGTTGTTGTTGTTGTTGTTGTCTCTAGTAGTGTCCATAAGACACTCTGGTTAAGAATGTAGGAGAGGAGAATGGGGTGTGTGTGGTGCTAATCCTATTCCTAAGAAGAAACATGGAAATGAAACAGGAGAACAACAGTTGAATAAGGAAGGGTTTTGTAGTGAGGGTAAGTAGCAGGAAAGAGAAAGTCTTGCAAGACTGAGAAGTAGCACGTGATTGTCATAAGTTAATAACTAGAAGCTTGGGTTACATTGAAAAACAGTTATTATTACTCTACATTACTTAACTACTAAAATCTTTACTAATATCTTGTGTTTAAATGCTAGGTACATCTAAAAATTAGTTATTAAATTCATTATTATATATTTATAAATACGTGTTTTAATTTTTTTAATAAATAATTATTTTTATATAAAATTAATATTATAAATTGTTAGATAATTTAATATGTTTGATTAAATAACTTAATAATTTATAATATTATTTTTATATAAAAAGATTTCATAAAATTAATTTTTTTTAATTTATATGTTATATTTTAATATATAACTGAATTTAATTTTAATACATAGATAGTATAAAATATTTTATATAATTATACAATCGTATTCGTCTTTTTGATGATCATTCCTATTGCTAATGAAAATAGTAAATTATTTTTTATGATATGATGTTACGTGATTAGATGCACATATAAAATTATTTTACATTAAAATTAAATTGTACATATTTTATAATAATATCTAATTTAATAAATTTATCTATTAATATGATAATTGAATCAAGAATGTTTAGGCGCGTCGAGAGCGTGAGAGAGAGAGAGAGGGAATCTTGTTTTGGGAAGAGAGAGAGAGAGAGGAGAAAGAAAAACTGGAGACAAGTTGTCAGAATGGGGAGATAGGAGTACAATACAAGGCTCTCTTTGTTCTTCTTACAAACACAAACGGCTACTTTTTAATTTTATTTTATTGAATGAATGAATGAATGAAGGTTTGATTTATTTTGAGGTTCCAACACTCCTTTTTCGGTTCTTCCTTTTAGTTGCAAGTCCGCACCCCAATGTCCCAACGGCTAGTTTCTTCCTTCCTTCTTTTGTTGGTCCATCTTCATTACTATTGCTTCATTTGCTTCTCTCTCTCTTCCATTCCTTACCATGAAAACACAAACTTAACTGAAATGACCTTGTTGCCCCTTCAATTCAGCGTTGACAAGTGACAACACATCATTCTTGCCTCTTTTGAAGCTCAATTGAAGGGTTTCAAGCATTAGACGGTTAGACCATCTCGGGACAAAACTCATCACCATCTTTATTTAGGATTCATTTGTCATAAAAAAAATAATACTACATCTACTTTGATGTGATAAATAATAAATAAAAATTCAAAATATTTATCTCTTCTTTAATAAAAAAAGATTAAATTTGATCTTTATTATGGTTTTTAATTAATTAATTAAAATAAAAATAAATTAATATAATTATTAAATTTTTATAATAATATTATTAAAATTTATAAATTAAAAATAATTTCCTACTTAAAATATTTAATATTAAAAAAATTAATAATTTCGTAAATAATAATAATACACAACGTATAATTTGAGGTTGAATTAATTTACAACATTATTTAATATAAAAAATAGTTAAACTTTATAGTTGACGACGCACATTGTGAAATTATCACATGTATTTAATTAAGTCATTTTTCAGTTGTTGATATCGCTGTCTATTTTAAAGTTGGGCATTTCTTTGGAGAAATTGATGATATAGTGCAAAGTTTTCTTCTCCCAAATGAGGTTGTGATGAGTTATTTTTGACATTGTCTTGAGCAAAATTTTTTTGCATAAGTGTCTCTTTCATCCTCAACTAGGGTTGCACACGGATCGGATCGGATACGATATCCGCAGTTTTTCAGGTTGGATCCGATCCGCATATTTGCGGATCGGATCGGATATAGGTATATCCGCATAATTAAAAAAAAAACTATTTTAAGGCCCTGTTTGGCTGTTTTTACAAAAAAAGTCCAGAAAATCCATTTTTCACCTGTTTAAACTTATTTACTCCTAAAATATTATCAGTAAAAGTTCTCTTGAATAACAAAAAAAAATAACACAAGATCTAAGTTTAATTATTCTAAGTTGAAGTAGAACATAAAAAATTAAAAACAAGATATCATAAAACTATGTTATTTATATGAGACGTGCGGATATGCGGATTGGATCTGCGAATATCACTGCCAAATCTGCAATCCGATCCTACCATAATGCGGATCGGATAATATTCACAAACTTTAAATCGGATGCGGATAATTACCGCGGATATGCGGATATTATTCGATCCATGTGCAGCCCTATCCTCAACAATCATATTATATAATATAATTCAAGCTCTCATTATGTTTTCGAATTTCTTCTTTTTCGAAAAGCGCATTGAACCACGTATAATTGTAGAATGTGCTTGCAACACTTTGAATGCTTGTTTCACGTCTTTTTTTTGCCCTTCTTGATATTGTGCAAATAACTTGTGTTTTTTCCTTTGTGTCTTTCATATTGATTTAACAAATATGGTCCATCCAAGATGAATATCATCCGCTAAATAGTATCGCATAATATAATTATTACCATTGAAGTGTAATTTACTTTCGGAGCACAATCATTTAAAATATCATCGAATACTGGTGAACGATCTAATATGTTGATATCGTTATTTAAATAAGAAAATCTAAAAAATGCATGACATATCCAAAGGTCTGAAGATGCTATAATCTCAAGTTCTATAGTTACAATCTCACAATAACCACTCATGTACATACCTTTTCACACCTTTGGATAATTTTTTCATTGTCAATACATGCAATCGATGCTACCTGACATAATAGGAAAGCCACAAACTTCTGCTATTTTTTGTAGGCGTTTACATAATTTGAATTTAGTTTTCGCAAATATTCATCCTCAAAAACTGAAATGACACCTTTAACAATTTTATTCAAACATTCAACTGTGGTGCTCTTACCTATGCATACATAAACATTAACAGCATTAGCTCTTACTCCATATGCTAACATCCACATCGCAGTAGTGCATTTTGCAATATTGACAAGCTTCTTCTCCTAGTAGCATCGACCCTTTGTTGGAAATACGAATAGACATTTGAGAGAGTCTCTACTATCTGAAAGAATACGTGTCTTCTCATTCGAAACTTCCGTCAGAAAATGTCAGCATTATACACAGGCTCATCTGCAAAATAATATTTGAAAAGATGATCATGTCTTGCTTCTCAATATCAGTTGATTCATCTATGAAGAGTTGGGAAAGAGCTTTTATTGATATCTTCTCCTGAATCATCGAACAAACATTCATCAATCTAAATATACATGAATGTGTTATTTCGTCGTCTTCTTCTGTCATACAAAGTCTTGTTAAACATATCATAAAAAATTTCTAGCTATTTGTTGAAATATAATGTGTAGTATTTTTTTGAGGTGAGAAATTAGCTTTAAAGTGGAGTATGTGATTGTAACTGTTTGATATAATTGATATTTATAAGTATATTCGCAATAAGTAGCTGCTTTTCAATGACTGTTTTTGCAACGGTTACTTTTATTATTGGTAGTGTGAAGTTTTGATTTAGAATTTGAGAATTTGAAAGTTGATATTGTTAGATATTTGGATTTTAGAAAAAAAAATTGTAAGTAATTTAGAAAAGAGTTAAATTGATTTGGATTCCTTTTTTGAAAAAAAAATCAGTAAAATTTTGATTTCAAAAATTTAAAAGAAGATTGAAGAAAATTAAAAGAAATTGTAAGAATAAAAATATAATAATCGTATATCATTTTAAGTTTTTCTGTTACTAACTTGCCACATGGCAAAGTTTCATTAGATATTCAAAGTCTCTCTAAGGAGAGATTACCCTTCCTTCATCTGGGGGACTCTTTGCTTTTCTTCTCCAACTGTTGGAACGCTAAATTTTTTGACAAAGAGTAAATAAAAACTCTAATTTTCTGACCATTGGAGCTGCTTTGAAGGAGAAGAAAATGTACTCTACGGCCTACATACTTGGATTTGTTATTTTCACCAATTTTTTTGCCAACTCTATTAGTTGGGTCGTACCGTGTGAAGTTAAATGGTACAAATTAGATTGGATTAGTGGTTATTTTATTAGTATGTTTAAATAAGTGTCGAATATTTGAATTTTGTTTGTAATAACTCATTGGCCAGTAACAAATTTTTAAATAGAGTTTTGATCTGTAATAAATTAGTCATTAACCTACTAGACTGAAGGATATTGTGAGAAAAAAAAAAACAAAAATAGAATTGTTCATTACATACCAACAAAATTCTTTTAAGAGTTAAGTACGATTTTGGTATCTAACTTAGAGGCCGAAAATTTATTTCGTCTCTAACATTTTTTCGTTACAAAATGATCTCGAAAGTTTTAGTTTGTTTTAAAATCGTATTTTTTACCTATTTTTTATTTTTATTACCAAATTACTCCTAACTAAAAAAATTATAAAATAAAATAAAAAAGAAAAAAGAAAGAAAGAGAACGACGAGGGAGGGGGAGAAAGAGAAGGGGGAGGGGGAGAAAGAGAATTGGGGCGGAGGGGGAGGAAGAAAGAGAGTCGGGGGGAAGGTAGCGCCGCCGCCTGTGATGGAGAGTGGGGAATCTCCACGCCGCCGCCGCTTTCTTGCCGCTACTTCCTCGCCGTTGTGGTCACAATTCGCAATGTCGCCACCACACCACTGCCGCAGTCCTTTCCACGTGATTCGCCACCACCACCGCATCTCTCCTCCTCTCACGATTCGCAGTTCACCACCGCAGCCCCTCCTCCCCCACCACTGCCGTAGCCCTTTTTTCTTTAATTTTTCTGTTTTTGCTTCTGTTTCTGGTTTTACTTTTGTTGTTGCTTTGATTTCATTATCCATTGTTGTTGTTGGTGTTGTTCTTTTATTTGTTGTTATTCCATTGTTGTTGTTGTTGTTTCACTGCTTCTGTTTTCTGCTTCTGCATTCTGCTTTTGTTTCTGCATTTTGAAAAAGATGTGGAAGAGTATTTTTGTCCGAAGGATGATTTTTAAACAAACTGAAACTTTTGGGACTATTTTGTAGTAAAAAAAATGTCAAAGACAAAATAAATTTTCAATCTTTACGTTGAAAACCAAAATCGTACTTAACCCTTCTTTTAACAAATATCTTAATCTTACTAATGAAATTTCTATCTATTTTAAATAATTATCGTTTTGATTTTTTTTTATACATTAAAATTAGTGTTTTAAAATTATTTTGCATCCAAATACATTGATTTTGGAGTAAAAGCGATTTTTTAAGAAAATCTTTTAATGTATTAAATTCATTACTAATTTGGATGTCTTCTCTTTTAATTAGAAGTGTCTTTCATTTTAAAACGTCAACCGCGGTCTTATTTTTTGTTTTTTTTATTACTTTGAAGGGGACATGGGTGTTTTCTCCTTTATTGATACCAAAAAAGAAAGGTCGCATTTTATTAAGAAGGGGTTGAAATGTTGAATGATGTATAGCTAACTTTAGAAAACGTTCGAGTGGGTCGTTCCAATTGGTATCGATAACAGGCTGTGAAATATGGGAAGAGTCGTCGTCATCATCATGTTCATCATATCAAAGGGGTACTTATCTGCTGCTGCTGTAGTTGGTGTTGGTCCACTATTACTATACCTTTGCATACAACATATTACGACACCTTTTTGCCCTTTGACACTTCCTTCATGTCGTTTTATGTAAATGGAGAACAATGCCGTTCATCAATCATCTTCTCATCCTCCTCAGTTTGTAATGAGGATGATGGTATCTATGTATGTACGTTTGTTAGGTTATTAAATTTGACGGAATCAATATCCATGATCCATCGTTCGAAATGCGTTGTTTCATTGAAGTGGCACATTCAGTACAAAAATTATTGGTCATTTTTGTAAGTGTCTGATTCAACTAAAACGGTAATGTTCATCTTACTTTCGAATTTTCACCAATCATTTAAATTTACCAACTCAATCTTAGCAGGGTTCACGCTTCAATAGGAACACCTCATAGTTATACTCGTACCACACGAAATTATAAGTACCTCAAATAACAAGGCTCCCTTTTCGAATCATTTTGTATAGTTTGGTAACGGAAGTATATGGGATGAAAGGACTGCTGACTGGTGTGAATGTTTCAATCTTGTAACGTGATCCACTATCAATAACTAACCTTCACGAGACAAGTGCTGGATGCGATTTAGTTCCAAACCGCTCCTTGAGTTTAATTCTAGTTATTCCTTTATTTGTTTTTATTGTTGCGATAGCTACTCCTCCCCAACTTTTTAGCAAAGTGAATGAAAACAAACATACAAACAAATAAACTTTCAAACGCATCAACTCAAATCCGCAAAATTGTGTGAAATTCAAAAACTATCCAATTGAAAATGTCAGCATCAAAACATGCGAAGGTCAACTTACCAATTCTCCCCGGACCTATAATGTTGCATTAGTTAATTATTGTTGTCTCTTTGGTGCGAGTTAGCTACCCCGAAATTAAATTATCGTATACTCCTAAAACACATATAACTCGTAGTTCCACACTTTAAGTTGATACCGCATCTAAAAAACAAACAAACAAATAGAATTTGAGATCATGACTTGACTTGTGAATCATGACATTGCATTACCCTTATATCTTTCTTTGTGCACGAGATTAATCAATAAACCAATTTCAATTTCCCTCACTGAAGATTGAAGAACGGAGAAGCACAAATTTTAAGCAAGATAGAAGCTTACCAAGCCAGTCGATAGAAAGGTATCAGTTCTTGCATGCAAACCATCAATCACCTAATCCCTTCCAGCTGATGCAATTCACACCCAGCAAAGGAATCACTATCATACAGACTCGTTTATTAATTCCATCTTTCATACTTACCAACACCAGAAAACAAGAGATAAAGAGAGAAGTAAGAAAATATAGAGGAAAAAGAAGTGCTCCTCAATGATATTAAGTATCAACTAGATAACAGACTCACTGTTAGGCATATTTATGTTTTTTTTTTTGGTGACTAGGCATATTTATGTTTGTAAGATATAGCATTAATCTTTAAGAAGTCAGAATGAGAAGAAACCAACATCCAGGTTCCAACAACCACAGACACTTTTTCTTACCAAAACCCAGGCAATAACAAAACAAAAGATTATATAATTTGTTGGAGGCAACTACCCAACAAAACCGATCATTTCTACGTTCTGGCAATGCCAGTCTGCAGCAGGTCATCTAACTCAAAATCCAACAAGGCCCCAAAACCAGATTTTCTGTAACATCTATCACGCTCAAAGGCAAATATATATATATATATATATATATATATATATATATATATATATATATATATATATATATATATATATATATATAATATGTCCCTACACTCAAGCCAATTATGGCTTATGGGGTAAATATCTCCTATGTTGCTTCATGGAGAAGCCACATCAAGACGCATACAAATGAATAATACCAGAAATTACTTCCAGCAACCAAGAGCCTTATATCGGAACACCAAAATAACCTGCATTTAAAATTAAATTTTTGTATATAAACACCACCATAGAAGGATTTCACAAACATTAACCAAATACTTGTAACCGAAAGAGAAAAACAGGGCACATTTCTATTGTGACGCATGAAATCAGAAAAAAACATGCACGCAAATATAGCAAAAATAAATTGGTGACTAAACTGCATTGATTTGATATGGAAGAACAATCTCTTGATAATAAAACAAAAAAAAGTCACATAACTAAACCCTATGCAATTCGCAAGTCAAAAAAGAATCAGCACATTACGATTTTTTCCCCAAGTCACCATAATACAACACCACTAACACGAACCTTCGATCCAGCGGCGAACCTTTGTAGATTCCCCGAAACTCTACACCCGCGAAACTACCGGAGCGGCGGCGGAAGTGGCGG
The DNA here is from genome assembly GCF_003086295.3 of Arachis hypogaea. Classification (NCBI taxonomy): domain Eukaryota; kingdom Viridiplantae; phylum Streptophyta; class Magnoliopsida; order Fabales; family Fabaceae; genus Arachis; species Arachis hypogaea. Next base: position 8,384,269 of record NC_092042.1, on the reverse strand, counting down.
CGCCACCGAGGAACGAAAGAAGTCCGGTGGATCCTGGCTCCTGTTCGTCGAGAAACAGATCTTCCGGCATTCTAAACGCGCCGTGAGCACACACGATGGCCAATCCGACCATCGACGCAGAGATCAAGAGCGACCCGACGCTGGTGAGGAACACGACGAAGATGGTGAGCGCGGTGAGGAGTCCTAGGGTTTCCTTGTCGTTGAAGGTGCGGCCATAGAAAATCACCGGCTGGTCTGCGGGGCGGAAGAGGTAAAGGAAGCACCACGACGCGAGGAGTCCGAGGAGGACGAGAAGCGAAAACGGATGCGTGATGAGCGAAACCGCGACCGCGAACACGATTAGGGTTACATAGTTAACGCGGAAGTAGTTGAAGTTCTTGCGGATCCTTGAGTACGCTTCAGTTAGGGATTCCGGTTTCGAGAAGGAGGATCGATCGGCGAGCTCCGTCCACGGACGGCGCTGGGAGAAGCCTTGGCGGAGAGAGGATGACAGGCGGGAGATGAAGGAGCGAAAAGCAGGCGTGGCTATGGGAGGCTGAGATGCAGAGCCTGCGGCGGCTGTGTTGGTGGATTGGGGGAGTGTCGGTGGGGCAGACATGGTGGCGCGTGAATCTCCGAACGCCCGCGCGTGAGAGTGAGAAGATGCGCGAGGCAATTGGAGACTCTATAGGAACTTAGGAAGTTAGCGATAACGAAAACTCTCTCTGGTTTTGGGCTTTTGGGCTTTAAGGCGTGCATGTATATTAAATGCCGAAAGAAAATAATTGTACGGCGGGGAACAAATGCTGGAAAATGACCAATAATTCTAATATGGGGATAAATCTATTTTGCAGAAAAAGATATTGTTAGATTCGAAAAAAAGAGTTAAAAAAAGAAAATAAAAAATCTAAAAAATAGCATTGGAAAAATATATATAAAAAGGATATCCCATCCCATAATTCACCGCCTCACCGACAACCACTACTTATTTAGACATTCATGTGAAGGGAAATGAAGCTGCATTCCTTTGTTTTTGCTATTGTTTTTTAATAGGGTACAAGAAATGAGGGTACTTTATCTTAGTGCTTGGATCTTGATCTGGCTAGCTAATAATTTCACGTTTATTTTGAAATATGACAACAATAATAATCAATTCATGCCATTTGAGAAGTGTTTGTTAACAATCCATAGCCCACTAATTTCGGCACTAGAGTCTAAAATTCGTTTTTTCCTACACTTTTAAGATTATGAGGCATAGAGATGGTTTATCAATAGGAGAGGATCAATAAAATCTGAACAAAAAGTTAAATGAAAATAAAACAGAAACATTGAACTACAAAGTGCAGGGACAAACAAACCTAAAAGATCATAAACTCATTACAGAAGAGAAGAAGTCAATGCGGCCAAACTCTCAATTCAATTAATACTAAACCAATTAACAACAAAAACAATCTATCTAGCCTCCAAAGTAAAAACTGTATCAAATAAACTTCTTGTCTACTTCTAATTTGGTAGGTTTATTCAACACCCACTGCTTTATATTGCAGCCAAGAGTTACAAGCACAAACTGAGAGAAGCACACATTCATAATTATTGCTTCAAAAAGGAAAGGATACTTCTCAGGTGGATTCATGGTCAAGTAAACTATGTGAAGAATGAAATAGCAGAATAAAACAAGGCGTACAGTCGTTGCACCCAAATAATTATACAAATAATTGCCCTCTTTAACTCTCTGTTGACCAGGTGCGTCGAATATCAGGATGAAGAGAGCAAGCAAAGCAAAGTATGGAACAACCAACCCGTCGCGACATATCAGAGGGAACATGGAGAGCATGGCAAATTGCATGAACCACTTAAAAATAAAAGGCTCTTCCATAGCCAGCAGGCTTGCAGGAAGAAGTGGCAGCAAAATGGACTTCTCATGCACTGTAAGGCACCATGCATACACTCAGTAAGATATTTTCAACAAAAATTATTGCAATTTGGCATTGTAAAAAAAAAAATGTTACAAACCTTGAAAAGAAAACAAGTAGAACGCAAATGAACAATTTAGCAGCCCATAGAGGAAACCTCGGTTACTTGGAGATTTTATTTGTTGAATCATTGAAGGAAGACAAGTTATAACTGTTGCAGTTAAGCTGAGAATCCTCAGCGACTCTGACCTAAATAATCTCTTCCACTTGAAGATAATGGAAGAGGCACACCAAAAGTTGGCAACATAATCCTCAAATATTCCTCTTTCAAAAGGAGCAAGGCGTGAGAGGACCTGTTACAAGGATCATCCATACCCAAGGTTCTTATCAGATCAAAAATAGTTTTAGCATCAAGAAAGACAGACATCTCTATTATTTAACTAGATTTCTCAATTCACCAGTTGAACTCACTCTACTGTCACATGTATACATAAACACTCAGTTGGACTTAGTCTAGACGGCTAGACCTATTGTTTCCATATCAAATAACAGACTTTCTGATACCACATTTAAGACCCGAGACCAGGTAGAAGCATCATATGTAACTTTTATTAAGAAAATGGACTATCAAGCAATCAAATAAATAGCAAATAGCACAAGTAGGAATTATTAAAATCTCTGTTCAAATAAAGCACAGCAGTAACAGTAATGTTAAATGGATTCCAATTCCATGTATCAAGATTCAAGAGCATACAGCAAATGGAATGAACAATCCAACTTCTGCTGGGTTTAGGATTAAATCTACTTTCTAGCAGCCAATGATAACAATTTCAGTATTTTACCTCCAAAATGGAATCCTTTGAATACAGATAAGGCCACCACACAGCTGCAAAGGTTCCCAAAACATAAAACCCCAGTTTTGATACCTCAAGGAGCGGATGTTTACGCCTCAAGCATTTACCCAGGAGATGGCTGAAAAAAGCAGGGGCAAAATATGCACTCATCTGTAAAAGAGTAACTAACAACAGTTATCAAATCCCAATCGATGATGAAGACAAAAAATAAAGGAAATGCAGGTTCAGACTTAGCTTATCCACAAACATTGTTGTCTCCCACATTACTTCAATATTTTTTTCCTTGCAAGTGTATGTTTATGGAAACTAGGTACTAAATTCAAACTAAACAAATAACAGAATGAATTGCCATTTACTGACTGCAATCCATTTAAGTCATCAGTATCAAGATTGGTCAAGTAAAATGTTAATAGAATTTATTTGACGCAAAGCAATAATACAGCCTAAAGATATATCAAGATACAATTCACCATTAACACATTAACATATAATTAAGAGACATGTATGTATGACCATTCACCATGCACACAAACTATAAACACACACCCAAATTTTTAGTGACAATTCCACCTGGACAGGGTTGAGCAATCCTATATGACCATTGACCATACGTGGTATAGACTATGTATAATAGCTGAAAGTAGTAAAAGAAATTAATGACAAATAGACCCATGCTAAGATCAGAGATTAAAACCTGCTTATGATTTAGAGCTAGACAATACAAAACACATGCTACAAGATCCTTCCCAGAGAGGACACCAGCAACAGCTCCAATGGTAAAGCCCAAGCTGATGCAGTTGTACTGACATACAACACATACAACGGTCAACGTTAGAGCACTACAAACCTGAAAAATACCTAAAGGGGCAAGGGCATAAACAACAAAAGAATTTCTATGCAAACCTGAAAGTGACCGTGGTCAATTAAGATCAAACAGGGGTTTAACAAAAGCATGGCTATGTGCCATCCTATGTCACTTTTACGACTCCTTGAAGGTTGACCATAGCGAACAATAACAAAGTACAGAACAGCTGGAAAGAGTATCAACAAATCAGATGATAACACTGTCCACCTCATTAGTAGTTTTCTGCAGAGTTCAAAATAAATTATCAATAAAGTCAAAACACTTGGTGCTAGCTCAGAACCTGAATAGAAAGCATTAAAATTGTAACAATTGATAAGATCTTAAATGGACAAACTATCTTCTGTCCCCCAAAATATAAATATCTCATGCGTGATTTAGCCACTGATTTAAATTGAAACATGATTTAGTTGTTGAATTATGCACATAATTTAAACCAGGGACTAAATGAAAAGAGAGGCACACTTTCAAATTCCAAGAACCAAATACCATTTCTTTCAACAGATCTGTTAAACTATGAAAGAAAATGTGTAAAATACGCACCCGAGATAAGACTCATGACCTCTGGAGGTGAAAAGGGAAACAGATTCAGGGTGCACAAATCTCAGAAAAAGGCCATGAATGAAACTCTGGTAAGCGGTGAGTGGTGGATAATCAAGGCCCCAGTAGCTCAAATCATTGCTGGTGCTGTTTCTATACCATTCTTGAATTGGGAGATTGATGGTGATCTCCATCCAATGCCTCTGTGCCTCATAGTCCCCAAATTTCGGAGGGTTAGCAAAACCGGAGTAAGGGTGGAGGGACACTGCGGCGCGAACCAAAAGCGCAAACAATCCAACAATAAGGAATGTAGTTGTTGTTCCCTTGTGAACCAGCCACCACCACCAGCAACACTGGTTTCCATCACCATCAACTACACTAACAGTGTCACTAGTCCCCTTTCCTTTCATTTCAGCAAGCAGCCCAATTCATAAGACTGCATCCGAAAACTGAAAGAAAGTGAGAAATTGCTTTCAGTCTAAATCATGTGGTTGATTGATAACTACGGAATTGAATTTAATTGAATTGAACTATATTATTTGGAATGTGTATGAAATGAATCTGAATTTCTATGTTGACAATTTTGAACATTATTAATAGCTCGGAGTATCGCGACATCACCCAATCAAACTACACAGTGACAACAGCAACAAAAATATCAATGAAAATCAAACCACCATTTCAGAAATATTCAGAAAAATATAATGAAAAACCATAACAAAAACAATATAAATTTGAACAACACCTAAAAAAGGGGGAAAAAGCTTTCCTCAGCGGCGAAGAGAATGATAATGTGGAGAGATGATGGCGGCGGTGGATGAAGGAGTGGGAATTTAGTGGTGTCAACATGTTTGGCCCTATAGGGCTTTGGCCCTACTTTATAGGGCCGGAAGAACAAGAGGCCCTATAACTATTAGGGTCAAATTTTTAAAAATCCCTCAGGGCCAAAAGCCCTAGGGCCAACCCACGGGCCACCTAATCCTTTTTTTTTTTACATTGCTCTCTATCTCAATAATACATATAAAACTTATTAAAAGTCATTAGCTTATTCTATCTCTTTGTCATTTTTTACGTGTAGAAAACAAAGAAATTAAAAAATAAATATCAATAATGTGCATTGTTCATATTAAATCCAACTTTTAACTATATACATCAAGAAATCAAACATGGCATTCACTATGTCATCACCCTTCTCCTTGATCCTTAATATCTAGTAGAAAATCAAAATAAAGTTTACACAAAAATTCATCATCTAAAATCATGAATGTTGAGGGGGATGCATCGATTCCGTTGACACTTCTTCTTCATGAATTTCACCAATGTCATCAACTAAAATCAACCAAGAGTTGTGAAAGTGTGCAAGGTTCCAAAACCAAGAGGAGCTGGCATCATTTATATATTCTTTAATTACTTTATTTTCTAAAAATTCAGTTTAATAGTAAACCTCTATTTGAAGGTTGAATCTTTATGAGAGAATAAGGAAAATAGAGACACAGAATGCATGATCCAAAGGGGAAGTAGTTCTCAACAGAGAACAAAACAAGGTTTGATCCTAGGAAGCAAAAACAGCAAGAAAAACAACTAAGTTTCAAACCAAAACCAAAAGGGTTCACTGATTCCTAAGTTTCTGATTTTCATGCCCTGATTAACCATTCAAAACCTACTTGCATATTCGGTGAGAGACTAAAAACAAGATAGCAGTTGCCATTGCTGGCCAACTAATTGCTGCTGATGATTTATTTGAACCAATTCTAAATGATTTTCATCTATTCTTTGCAAGAAACAAAAAGAAGCAAAGTTTTTACTTGTATTACTTAATGTGGTGAAAATGTTATTATGGCTTCAGAATATAGTTCATCCACAATCCAAATGTACTATTATGCAGTTACTGAACTTGAAGAAGATTCATCAAAGCAGATTAAAATATTAAACCATGCAGATTAAAGTTCAGATCAGTTCAATGACATTTGCTAAACAAACAGAGGAATCAAAACCATGCTCAAATTCTCAGGAAACAGCTCAAATTCTCATGAAACAGAGGAATCAAAATGTTTACAATCAATTAACCTGAAAATAGACAATTGAAGAAACAAGTTCACAGTTCAAGTTCACAGTTCACAGTTCAACCATTTTGAAATCACAGAGAGGGGCAGAGAAAGGGTAATCATAGACCCATCTCGGTTTATTTAACAAGAGAATTAAAATGGGTGATGCAAACAAACAAAGAAGAAACTCAGAGAGGGACAGAAAAAGAAGAAACTCACCTCTGATTCCGCGTCAGGGAGGAGGAGCAGCCACTGATTTCGTCCACCGCGTCAAGAAAGAGGAGCACCGCGTCAGGGAGGAGGAGCAGCCACCGCGTCGTCCACTGGGTACAGCCACCGTCGTAGGAGGAGCAGAACGCAGAAGTAGAATGCAGAGGAGGAGGAGGAGCACCGCGCAGGTTTCCCCGTTTCAGACTTTCAGCATCTCAGGGTCAGGGAGGAGGAGATCAGATTTGGGGCTTTTAGGGCTTGTAGGCCCAGCCCTGTTTTAATTGTTTTGGGAGATCTTAATTAAGGTTAAGGCTTACAAAAATTTTTGGCTGTAGACTGAAATTAGAGCCAGCCTTAGGGTCTTGGGCTCAATTGACTGTCGACGACGAGATCGAGAAAGGGAGAACTGGCGAGGGGACGAGACCGGAGGAGACAGCAGCTGCTGCCGGAGCGTGTGGAAAATTTTCAAAGAAGAATCGGTTGTTATTTTCGGTGAGGACATTTTCGAAAATTCATTCAACTAACTTACAATGTCCAAAAAACAAAGGATTATTCGTCAATAATTTTTTATTATATCATTTATTGTTAAATAAAAATTTAGAACAACAGATAATTAATAAAAAAAAAAATTAACGTTAGAATATTTGTGTTTTTCTTCATATCGTATATAACTACAAGGAAATAATTAGTTTAAAAATAACAAGATAGAAAATGTTAGCAATATACTGCTAATACATAAATTATATGAGAAAGCAAAAATCAATTTTAAACTTGGTTTGAAATTAAAAAAATATATATATATATATATATATATATATAATTTTAAAAAAGGATCACGACTTTTTTTAAGAATCAATTTAAATGTTTACTTATAAGAATTTTCTAAAATACTTCTAGTTCTTAGTTTATTCATCTCTTTCCTTATATATATTTTTCAACTAAGTGTTTTTTTTCAAAAATATTTTAATTAATTTTTTTATTATACCATTTAGAATAAAGTATTAAATTGGTTCCTTATATTTGGATCTAATTTTGTTTTAGTTTCTAAGGTTTAAAGTGTCTTATTTAAATAAAAAAAAATTATTTAAGTTCAATATAGTCCTACTGCCGTGAAGTCAAAGTTAAATAATTAACAAAACTTAATTTATAGATATAGAAAAACTTAATTTGTAGATATAGAAAATTTATATAATCAAACTCTTCAAGTTGCTAAGGAGAGTTCCCTGGTGACGATGGCCTTGTCCTTGTCGTCGCCGACGAACTTCTCCACGAAAAACGAGTTATCAACGATGTTCTCTATATGCTTAAGGCAAGGCTAGTGGCTCGCGGTGATGTAATTGCTGATGATAGTATACCTCTCGAGTTTCATTGAAACTAAATAAAATTTTTGTAGATTCAAATAAGATATTTTAAATAGAGTAAAGTATTATTTTTGTCTCTAACGTTTGGGGCAAGTTCCAAAGTTGTCCCTAACGTTTTAATCGTCCTATTTAAATCCCTAACGTTTCAAAATTGACTCAATGTTGTCCTGCCGTTAGGGATCCGTTAACAGAATTTATGGCGGGACAAAATTGAGATGATTTTGAAACGTTAGGGACTTAAATAGGACGAAAACGTTGGAGACAAAAATGATACATAGAAATAACTTTTAATTTTATCCTTCAATAATATCAATTTTTTACTATACATAGTATTCAATTATTTTTTAATCACATCTAAGTAAATTACACTTAATTATATTACTTTTATTTTAAATAAATTAATTTTTTTATAATTTTACTCTTAAAGATTTTTAGTTATCATAAAATGTTTGTAGAATGACTAATATATAAATTTGGAGAAAAGAAAAAAATAATATATATACAATAAAATATAAATGATACCTTTTGTCTATAATGTATCAAAATTCTTTAAAATTATAAAAAAAATAAATTTATTTAAAAAAAAGTAATGTGATTAAGTGTAATTTATTTAGATGTAATTAAAAAATAATTGAATATTATGTACAGTAAAAAATTAATATTATTAAAAGATAAAATAAAATTAAAATTTATTTTTATGTATCGTTTTTGTCCCTAATGCTTTCGTCCTATTTAAGTCCCTAACGTTTTAAAATCGTCTCAATTTTGTCCCGCCGTCAATTCTGTTAACGGATTCCTAATGGCAGGACAGCATTGAGTCAATTTTAAAACGTTGGGGACTTAAATAGGACGATTGAAACGTTAGGGACAACTTTAAGACTTACCCCAAACGTTAGGGACAAAAACAGTACTTTACTCTTTTAAATATTAGGGTCCAAAATAAAATTAGGCCAAAACCTAAAGAACCAATTTAGTAATTTATTATACCATTTAATATTAAATAGAAAAGAAATTTTAAGAATAGATAATTAATATAAACAATTAATGTCAGAAAATTTATTTTTTCTTATTAATTACTTATATTTTCAATAATATTTATTAATTATTTTAATAACTATATATAATTATTGAAAGATGACAGTTAATTTAAAAAAAAAATAGAAATATTGCCGATACATAGATTAGAGGGGTCAATATTTTTTTTTAATTTGTCACAAATTGGTAGAAATTTATGTACAATTATTTTTAGATAAAATCAATAATTAATAATCATTAAATAATAATTTAATTAAATATATTAAATTATTTAATAATTTTTATTTATTAACTCCATATAAAGATAATGTATATGCTTTCGCCTCTCAAATTTTAGTATGAAAAAAAATGAAGAGTTGATGTCTTTATGAAATCTTTTTATAAGAAATTAAAATGCCAAATATATCAATTCTAAGAATAACATTATTCGTCCTTGAAGCTTTCTCATCCTTCTATGAATGTATTGCGTGCAAGCGAAACACTATGAATGCATAAAGCCATAAATCCATCCCCATAGGCCATAGCTAGCTAGTTCCCTTTTTTTCCCTCCTTTTCGTGTTTAAAAAATGCTGTTTAAATAAGAATTATATCTCTTTTTATTTAAAACCTTCATAATCTTTTTAAGATTGAATTAATAAGCCAAGGGTGCAATATTATTTTCTGCATAAAATAGATTTAATCTTTTCTCTTTATTAAATTAATCAGCCAAGAGTGCATAAAATTATTACTACTATTACGAACTAGCAAGTACTTGTTTGGACGCTATTAAATTGATAAAAAAAAGATTTTTTTATTTTGTTAGTGTGTTTAACAAATTTTTAATAGTAAAAATAAAAACATTAGAAAAATAAAAAAATATTTTTTTGAGAAGTTAAAATTTATATCTTTTTTTAAAGATTTTTTTCTTTAAAAAATATTTTTTACATAATAAATAAATAAATAAATACTTTTATCTTATTTTACCCAAATATAATTGATAAATAAATAAAAAATTTATATAAAATATCTAAATATAAAATTACTTTTACTTTTATAAAAGATTTTTTTTCAAAAATATTGCCGAAACAAACCCCAATTTTAAATTTCTCATCTTCCTCCCCTTTCTCCTTAATTGTTTAATCTTTAAAAAATTTGTTGTTCATGCATGTAAGAGTCAACTATATCCGCAGCATCTGAAACCTAAATTTGCCTCTAGCTAGAAGCTAGTTAACCTTTAATTTCCGTGGCTTAATTAAGATCATGACATTGAACTTTGTTTAAATTCAGTTATCACTCATGGATAAATGACTACGTAATAGTTTTTACTTTTTAGAATAAGAGTTTTTGTGAACTTGTTTTCTAAGAACATAAATGAAGTATATTATAAAAAAAATATTTTAAAAAATTATTGTAAAAACTAATTTTTTATATTTTTAAAATATATTCTTAGAATATAAATTTTTTGTTTTCTTAAAATAAAATAATAAATAAATTCTAAAAATTTACACTTCAAATAAATTAATTTTTTAAAAAGATAATATCAATAAATTCTTTCAGAATACTAAATATAGACACATTATTTTATCTATATTTATTAGTAATTTTTTTAAAATTAATTTAAAATATAAATTTTCATAAATTTATTCGTCATTTTACTCTAATTTTTTTCTTTCCAAAACCAACCGAAATGCACGCGTTGAGGGCAAGTTTCTTACTTTCTTTAATTTCAGAATTACGTCACTACAAAAAAAACATTCATTCAGCCACACTTTTTTAAGTTACATTTGAAAAGCGTAACCTATTTATAGAATAGGTTATGCTTTTCTCCGTATTCCCCTTTTATAAGAGAATAAAAAACACAATTATAACATCATTTAAAAAATATAGTCTTAGATACAATAAAAATCACTTATAAAGCATAGTCTTATGTTAATATCTATGGGTACACTTTTTATACCAAAGAAAATGCTTTTAAAGAGTAACATATTTGCTATATTTTGAGTGCACTTTAAAAGTGTAGCCTAATGTATCTAGACCAAATGCACCCAAACACTTAGTAATTTTTCTTTTCCTTATCACCAAATCACACTCACATTTGAATACCCTCACTTTCGCCATCTGATCAGAAAAAAGTTTCGCCCCTCACCTTCGCAAATCACCTTCGAATTAATTCTTCAAAACCCTAACCCTAACACACCCACACACTCACACTCATTCTCACCATCACTCACACACCCAGATCCGAGAGAAAGAGTGAACCAGAGGGAGGAGAGGAGGAGACGGAGATGAGAGAGCGCGATCGAGAGAATGGAGAGTGAGAGGGGGTCACCGCCGCAACGTCGCTGCAGCCGCCGCCATTGCCGTCGCGGAGCAGGGAGCCCAGAGGGGAGAGAGAGACGATTTGCAGACGAGATGGAGAGAGAGGACGAAGATGCGACGCAAGAGAGGAGGCTGTTTCGCCGTGCACTGTCGTCGCTCCTGGGGTCGATTGAAGCCGCCGCCGCAGCTAGGGCTTGCCGTGCTCCTGGGGTCGATCTCTGCGCTTCTCATCGTTGTCTCTGTGCTCACGTCGTCGATTAGGTATGTATTAATTTCTATTTGGTTCTGAAATTTCAGGGGTTCCGATTTTTAAAAGCGGTTTCCGGTCGGTAATCACAAACACAGCTACTATGCTCTTATTTATTTCTTGTATTTCAATTACAATGTTGAAATTTGAGAGTAAACCAAGTTGATGCATGAGCCAGATACGCCATTGTTGTGGTAATTTCAGAGATAATAGTGTGTTGAGTTCTTTTTCAGAAGGGAGCTCAAAGAGTTAGGTGTGACACTTCCAAAGGATGCATTCGAACTGATTTTTGTTTTCCTCCAAGAGTGGTAAGTGGTGTCTGCTCTCTGCTGCATCACTTTAGTTTTGTCTCCATATTGATTCTGTTTTTATTTTTTTAAGTTGATATATAATTAATTAGTTAATTAGTCCTTTATGGAAGACATGCATAACTTCCACCAAAGCTTCCAGAAATTTGATTCCCTGCCCACTACTACTACCATAGTACTAACTGTCAAGCATTTTTTGTGTTTTTGTTAATTTCTTTTTCTCCAATCCGTAAGATTTGATCATTGAATAGTATACTAACTTCTACTGTATTTACGATTCGCTCGAATTATTCAATTGGGTTTCCTTGAATTTTTGGTTTCAATATTCAATAGAAACACCGCACAATTTGTCTATGTGCGTAGCTATTATTGTTGAAATAATTTGCATATCCTGAATGTTCAATACATGTTTAATTAATGCTTTTCCTCTACCATGTTTCATATTGTAAGTTGTAATTTCTATCTCATTAGCATGTGAATCAAATTAAAAATTAATTTCATAGAAAAATTGGTTCACATGGCTGCAATTCCTGCATTGATGCAGTTTCAGTGGTTATAGTAACAACAATGTTTATGCTGCATTCATGACTGTGTCTACAAAATGTTGATTTTGGTACCATGTTACTAGTCGACAGAGTTCGTTAGTTGAGTGAACTTATACAATTGTGTTTATTAATTGGTGAAAGATACAAATTATTGTTGAAGAATTTGGAATTAAGTTCTGCATTTTGTCATTTCTTTTTATGCTTTGGCCTTTCAGGGACAAACTCCACTTTTCCCCAAAATTTCAGCCACGAGGCTGCTGGGCATGTAATTTTGGTATTTCTTTTTTTGTGTGGTTAATTTAGAAGTATGCTGTATTTGCATTTGAATTACATATGATTGAAGAACAGGGATTTTATAAGGATGTTGAAACTTGAAAGAAAGAAATGGACCACTGACTCATTAAAATTTTGAAAATGATCAGTTTGGATGCTTGGCTAAACGTATTAGTGGAGACATTCAATGATTGTCACATAGGAATTGAAACTTGATCTCTTATTTTCTGTAATTATGCTTGGCTAAGTGCTTCAGTATAATTTTACTTTGGTGCATGCTCTGTGCAGTTATTTAGGGATATTGGCTTAGCATTTTATTGAGAATTATTATATGCATTTTCTGTAATTTGCATTTGAGTTCATTATGAATGCTGACCAATGAATTTTATTGACAATTATTATATGAAATTGCTTTACATTACACTTTTATGATTTTGACTGAAAATTCTTATTTGTTTTGTATTAGAATCTTGGCAAATAGACATTCTGCACATAGGAAGCTGCAATACATATCAAAGTTAGAGAGAAGTGTAACTTCATTTCAGGTTAGTTATTTATTGTGGCATATAATTTAGCAATAACTTGCACCAATTTGTAATTTAGATATTACTTGCCCTGTTTCTTTTTTTCCACACCTTCCTCACACACGCCCTTCCCCTAACTTGACTATTATACCCTAATCTCAATTCGTAATTTAGTAATACTATAATCATCATGACTTAATATCATAGGCCCAAATGGAATGCCAAACTTCGATGCCTTCTTAATAATACTATTAATAGAAAACTTATTTTAAGAAGAGTAAGTAATTAATTGTAAATTAAAAAAATAATAATTATTTAAAAGTTTCAAAACATTAGCATCTGTGTGTTCTATTTCATTGAGTATAAAAATTAAGTCTCCCTCTTGTTCATAATATGATATGTCCTCTCCATGCAAAACACGAGATCCTTTTCAACACTGACATCCATTTTTGCATTCAGTATCTTTCTTCCTCTCATAAAGTCTTATATAATTATAAAATAAAAATAAAAATAAAAATAAATAAAATATTGCAAAAAATGCCCCCTTTTGATTAGTTAGAGTTCCCCCAAGCAATCCCCCAGAAGTGGTTAATGACTAATGAGTAATCACACTACCATTACCAATTATCAAATGTCACATTGGACAGCACCAACAGGCAAATCATTGTATATTACACAATTTAATCTCCTTAATAATTGATTGGATATAAACTGCAACTTGAATATTTCTTGTGAATCTGCTTGTTCCCCCAATCATTTATAGCATTTTATCTAGCTTATGCTTTTTTTTTTATCTTTGAATTCTAAATTTGGATTTGTGAAATACTACTATGCATTGGTGAAACTTGCACACAGTACAGAAAGAATTAATGATATCAGTCATTGATAGTTTTGAGTTTGATTTTTTAATTTTTATAATTGCGAATGTCATTATAAATATTTTTCTAATTTTTTTTTATATAATTATGCAGGATAATATTGAGGATGATAATAAAGATTAAGCTGATTATTATTGTGGTTTATTGGCTAAGATAGAGTAGTGTTAGGAATGGATACATGTATGGTTGACTAATGACTTTTATTAGAAGATACTTATGTAGGATATAATATTTTAGTTTTTCGTAGAGTATTAGTAGTAAATTCTAAATGTATCATGATTATTTTGGTATGACTATGCTTACTTTAGTATGAGATGTATGAATATTCAAAATTAACTTCATTTTAGTATTTTTGGATCATTATTATAAATATATTTTGGTTACGGATAATTTTTATTATTTAAAGAAATTATTTAGTATAATTATGTTGTATTAATAATTATTAGAATATTATATATATACAGAAAATAAAAAAAATAATAAGGGACTTAAGGTTACACTTATATACAGTAGCCATGGTATACAAAAAAAAAGGAGGGACCTAAAGCTACGTTTATAAAAAGTAGCTATGGTATACAATATGGTTACGCTTTACAAGTGATGCAGTAGCGTTGAAAAGCGTAGCCTATTCTGGAAAAATGAAAGCTGAAAAACGTAGCCTTTGGTCTTGGACAGCATCATTTGAAAAGCGTAGCCTATTCCTAAACGCCAAAAGCGTAGCCCTTGGTGCAGAAAAGCGTAGCCTTTGAGAATAGGCAACGGCCGAATAGGAATTACCTCAAAAAGCGTAGCCGTAGCCCAAAAAGCGTAGCTGTAGCTTAAGGCATCATTTTTTTTCACTTTTGGCTACACTTTTCAAGTGTACCTGAATGAGTGTTTTTCTTGTAGTGCGTGTATATAGAAAACAGACATCAACGAATTATTACGTGTAAAAATATATTATTATTATTAAAATATATTATACTATTTATATAAATAAATTTATTGATTACTCGTTTATTATAAATTTAATTATTTTACAAAGATAAATTTAGTTTTTCTGATGACTAAATAATGAGAGAGTTAGAAAATAATATGTACATATACAGACTATATATAGTTCTGCAAGCTAATAATAAGGCCTATCATGTTTTTATTTTATTTTTTAATTTCTTTTTATACCATTCATCATGGTTCCATCTTATCCTATTTCTTTTGGGATGAGCTGACTATGGATTAAAGTGATAAAATATAATAACTTATATTTCATAGTAATTAAAGTATAATAAGTATGTTAACGAATTATAATTCAAATGACATAATCTTTTTATTTTTATTTAAAAAATTATAGATTTGAGTCTCTTTATATTTGAAAAAAAAATATATAATAAACTATATTCCATAATAATAACTAGTTCATACATATTTCTTATCGAACACAACATAATTTTAATAATTTTTATCTCATTTACAAATTAAATAGCTTTAAAAATCTCATCATCATCAATTTCAATTCAAAATTTCTAAGTATTTCTTCCTTGGTAGGGTATCCCAACAATATTCCCTACTTATATATTATGAAAAAATTCAGAAATTAATTATTTTATTTATATTGATTAATAATTTTAGTTAATACACACTCTATTAATGTATTTAGACCTTTTTTAACACCAATTTATAAAATATATTGACTAACTAAGTTTTGTTTAAAAAAAATTGTATTAATTTTATAGCATTGCTCAGATATTATATAGCCTATTATACCTTGCATAAGAAATTAAAAGCGAGCACGAATCTGCATAATCTATATATATTCCAGCTTTGAAATCTTTATGGTAATGGATTATATTCGTTACTTAAGCACTATTGAATGAACTACATGCCACTTTTCATGCATTGCATCTAAGTAAATTGGATGTTCTTTTACCAAACAAAAGATGCCATATATTGCCCCATAAGTCTCATCTCGAATAATTAATACACCATTTTATGTTTCTTTAACTTATATGATGGAAGTACTACACATACTATTTTCAAATGCAACAAAATCTTCAGTGGATTTAATTTGTGTACTTGTTGTTATCATTATATGTATGTCCCCTATATATATATCCATTATGATGAAATGAATAAATATAATGGTTATCACTTATCAGAATCGAAGTGAAATGGTCGGTTTAATTAAGTTAATTGGTTATCATATTAATTCGATTCAAATAAAAAAATTAATTAATAATGAATTAGCTAAAGAACTATGATTGAAGCAATATAATTTTATAATATTTAATTTGATTTTAATTAAACTTCGTTTAAATTTTTAATTTTATTAGTTCAATGATCACTTCGATTTTTTGAACTATGATGAATAATATTAATTAGATGATATATATTGACTTATAAGGTTATTATGCCTTATCTAACTCTGATAACTATATATTACTTCACCATAATTTTTTTTCCTGTGGCTATGCTAAAGCCATGCATTTTCTGCTTATTATATTTGTGACATGTGATGGAAATAAAATCAAATGGAATATAACAAACCAACCAGTTGTCTCTTTTCTTTTCTTGCACATTTAGCTCTCTTAGGTTCTTTTCTAGGTAGCCCGTAGACTCTTATTATTATTATTATTAATTATAATTTATGCATAGTACTTTTGACTTTTTTACCCCAATAAAGAATCAATCATTGCTTTAATTTGCATCCACTAAAGGGGAGTCCCAAAAATATGTGAAGCTGAGTTATAGTCAAACAAGTGACTTCAAAAAAGATGTGATGACTCTTATATAAGCTTAAAAAGAAAAAAAATTGGAATTTTCAATTTATCGATCTCATATTAATATTATCTTGTTAAAATTAAATGATATAAAGTTTTTGCATGTGATGATTATATTTTTTTTCTTGATAAACTTATTATTTTTACTAAATATACATTGGATTATTATTAATATATACTTGCATCGTTTACTAATGAATGTGGTATATACAGATGAAACTTATTATATAAAAATCTTGTATTTCATCTATTGAGAAAATAGTGTGTATTAATTTCAAGATCAAATAAACAAACAAATAATGAAGTATGATACAATTACTGAACAACAATAACTTATTACACCAAAAAAAGAAAAAAATATATTTGTATAACAATTTTATTAGTTTTGTAGACAAATACCAACTTTTTAAATAGGTGCATGTTATAGTGACTGTAATGATAGTTACAATAATTATATAATTTTAGTAACACTTACTAAATTAAATTAATATTGTTTATATTTAAAAATATTTTTAATTTAAAAATAAAATTAAAAAGTATTACAAAAATATAAAAAAATATTTTAATTTTATCATTACTTAAAAAATATTGTCAAATTAAAATTTTAGTTGTCCTTCAAATTATTATTTTTCAATTTTTTTAGGTCTATCTGTTAATTCTTTTTAATTAATAATTTTATCAACACGTAATTTTTTATATATAATTTTAGTATTCGTGCATGGGAAAAAAACTTTTATGCATATATACAGAAATTTTATTTTGATGCACTGTCAATAAATATAATTTTATACGTATATCTAATTACGTAATGCCACATCAATAAAAATTATTATCTTTTATATTAGAGAGTCACTCCACTAAAGACGTCTAAAACGTCTTTTTTTAAAGATGTTTTTTAATAATTAAAATTTTTAACATATATAATCGATTAAATCATGTTATTTTTGTCAAAATTAGGCCAGATAAATTAATTTAACAAAAAAATGGTGAATCGAATTTTGAATCGTTCTAAATTAATATTATTTTTTATAAAAAATGACTACAATATTCTTATTATAGAAAATGACTAAAATACTCTTATTATATATATATTAATTTTGAGAATCCTAAATTCTAGTATTTTTCTTTTCTGTCGTCACACGGTTAGAATTTAAAGTTTTCAAATTAATATATATATATATATATATATATATATATATATATATATATATATAATAGGAGTATTGTAATCATTTTTTATAAAAAAATATTAAATTATACTGGTTCAAAATTAAATTTATTAATTTTTTTGGCTAAATTGAGTTATTCGGTCTAATTTTAATTAAAAAATACAGTTTAATTGATTATATATGTTAAATTTTAATTTTTAAAAAATATCTTTAAAAAAAGACGTTTTTGACATCTTTATCTAACTGTGTACTGTGTTAGTGCTCAAAATTAAACTCTATATATAGTAGGCATGGAGACAAAAATTATCCGAACTAAACTATTGACTAAGTTATTGGTAGCAAAGCAAATGGCTTATTGCAAATTCCCTGATGTTTATTGCTGGATTCAAAAGCTTCCACCAATCTCAGAATGGAGAACAATTTCCATGTCACTAACCATATGTTCTTCATCAAAATCATCACAACCTTCTCTCTCTCTCACCATAGCCAAAAATCACCAAACCCCAAATAAAGTAATCTTTGCAATTGTAGCTGATTTTAGCATCCCCATCTCTCTATGGACCTCAAAACCCTTCAAACCAAATCCAAAAACCATGAGGCTCATAGATAGTGAAGAAACCATTTCCAATCTCCTTGTTAATTTCATTGAAGATATCCTTCACTATGGCCCCAACAAAAACACCAACACCTCCTACATAAAATTCCCATATTCAAATCCAAATAATATTCCAAACTTTGAAGAAATCTTCAACCTTGCATTCCTCACCTTGTTGTTCCTAGTTTGCATATATGAAGCACCTTTGGATATTAGATCCACATGTCTTACTACTTTGAAGAACAACTTACAAGGTTGTCAATCAAGACAAGCATCCAAGTTGTTGATGAAGATGTTGGGGAACAATCTAGAAGAACAATGGATGCGTTCTATAAACCTTGCAATAACTAATTGGATTGTGGAGACTCAACAACATGAACCACATCTTAATCATCATCATCAACATAGCATGATGAGAACACCATCTCCTTTGTACTCTTATTCATTCTCAACTCTTGGGTTATGGAAAGTTCAATTGTATTGCCCTGTTATAAGCATGGATGTTGTGCATTCAAATCACCATCATTATTTAGCAGCTGATGAGAGGCTTCAATTCTCTCTTAAGTATCATCAACTTGAAGGTGTTCTTCAGTTCAATCACAGAGTCTTGAACAGAGAAAGGTGGATTGACATCATCGTCAACATTGACAACATAAGGTAACCCATCAATATCATACATATATACCATCAATTATCGTTACACATTTCTTTATTAATTCCACTTTTAGAGATTTGGTATATTTACAAATCAAGTAAATTCTAGCCAATCCTCTTATTTTATAGGAGGTTAAGTATTCTTTATGAATTGTCTAATTATAATGGAAAGAATTTAAATGTGTTATCATGATTATTAATTCTAACAATCCCTTTAACGTTAATTTTGAAAACTAAATCACTAAAGCATAATACATTTTATCATAATTTTGTGATTTACTTTTGAAAATTAAGATTAGAGAGATAATTAGCATTAATCATGATAAAAAAAATTCTCTGAAGTGAGGAGATTGATAAAATGATATATAATATTTTAATTGTTTTTAAATTTATAATATTTATTATCTGTGAGCCACACTGTCTTAATTCAAGTGTGATTAGAATATTACTTTATCACTTTACCAATCTTTTTCATTTTAGAAGAGTTTGAATTTCTTCAATCACAATTAGACAAGTTATAAAGAATATTTCACCCTCTATTTATGGAATAATTAGTTAAAAATAATCATCAAAATATATATACACAAACTCACTTCTACTTTATTTTATATACATATATATAATAGCTATATTTTGTACAATCTTTTCTAAAAAGATTGAAAGAAATTTTTTTAAATATTTTAATTTTTTTATAAAATTTATATATCAAAGTAGTTAATTTTATGATAATATAACACTAAATAATTAGATGTATATGTACCTTTTTTTATAGTATATCAAAATTAAATTTCAAATAATAGACGGTGTATGTTGAAGTAATTTTGAAGTTTTTGGATTTTGATTTTTGTAATTGTATTGTATTATAAATTTAACAAAAATTCTAATTTGTACATTAAAATCAGCAATTAAAATTAGTCATCAATATATTTATGTATAAATACATGTGTGGTTTAATTTATTTTCAATGTGTATTTGTATTGTAACATATATTTTATATTAGTGGCTGATTTTGGTGTACACTTAGCATAACTCTTAATTTAAATATGTTCATTACTTGTATAAAAATATTTTGTATGAAGATGATATATAGTTGAAAATAATTAAATAGTTTAGTATATTTTAATAAACTGCTTTTTAATTGTTATTTTGTCATAGGTGTGATGTATTGAAACTAGTAGATGATAGCCTTTTGAGAGAAAGAGGAGCAGGAGCATCTGAAAAATATTTCCCATCAAGAATATTGTTACAACTAACTCCCATGGTCCAACACCAAGTATTGAGTTTATCGGTTGGCAAGTCCTCAGAAAATCCATCAATAGAGATTGGCATGGAAAGAGGCATAGAAGCCTCATTCCAGCCACCAAATCCCCAAGTAGGGCTCACTTTTTCGGCCGGCGAGTCGTCGACCGTGAGCCTAAAGCCTTGGAAATTCGAGCAATCCGTGTACGGCTATAGCGCGAATTTGAATTGGATCCTCCATGATAGTGTTGATGGTAGGGAAGTGTTCTCATCAAAGCCTTCAAAGATTGCATTGGTGAATCCAAAGTCATGGTTTAAAGATAGATACTCTAGTGCTTATAGACCTTTTACTAGGCAAGGAGGGGTTATTTTTGCTGGGGATGAGTATGGAGAAAGTGTGTGTTGGAAAGTTGATAAAGGTGCTAAGGGCAAAACAATGGAGTGGGAGATTAGGGGTTGGATTTGGGTGACATATTGGCCTAACAAGTATAAGACATTCTATGATGAAACTAGGAGGTTGGAGTTTAGGGAGATACTTCATGTTAACATTCCTTAGCTTTAGCTTATTATATTACTACACTACAAGAAAAGAGGTAGATAACGGCAGATATTTAGGAACGGCTTATAAAAACCGCTGTTAAATAATATCTGTCAGCGATTATTTCAGTGATTATTATTAACCGCTGCTAAAGATTTTGTCATATCTTATCTTTCAACAAGTTGGTAATCGCTGCTATCTGCTTCCATAATCGCCATTAACCGCCAAATGTGGTGTAGTGCTAAGAGAAAAATTAAATCTAAATTAAATAATGGTGTGATTTAATTTGTACATTTGGTTAATTTTCCTCACTTTTGTATGATTCACATGTGTGAATCTTGTTATTCTTGTTTTACTAATGAATATTTAGACTAGAGAGAGTTTTGTTGTGTATCCTTAGCTTGCAACAGCATGCATGCGGATAAAACATAAAATCAAAATTTGAAATAACATTTTATTTTATTTTTAATATATGAACATTAATTATTAGTATTGACATGGATATAGAACACGATAGAAAATGAAAAATATGAACATATTTATTTTAATTTTTTTATAAAATAATAATTAAATCTTAATTTATCTTTTTAATTATTCTTCTAATATTTAAAGAGTAAAAATTTAAACTATATGTTATTTTTTAAAAACATTAAAAAGATAAAACAAAAATTTAAAACTTTCTTTATCTAAGAGTTATAAGAATAAATTAAGACTCCTAATTATTTTTTATAAAACACAGAAATAATATAAATATATATAACATAAAATATTTTTTAGATAAATTACAATAACATACATTTTTATATTCTATTGATATTAAAGTATAAACTAATATTTTTATTCTACCAAAGTAATTGAGAACATGTTAAAGTTTTGAGATATACAAAATAATTCAAAAATATCTTTATATAAAAATAATAATTAAATCATAAATATATGTTATATTAAATTGTTTAGTTAAATGTATAAAATTATCTAATAGTGTTAACTTTTCACATAAAAATACATTTAAGTTACCAATAATTTTTTTAAAATTTACATGTATTTATAAAAAATTATTAAATAATTTAACATATTTAATTAAATTATTATTTAATAATTTTTAACTATCCAACTTATACAAAAATAATTGAATAGGAGTCTGCATATTATTTTATGTCCATGATTAATCATTAATTTAACTTATAAACATATTTGAGTTTCACCAAGAAAAGAAATAAATTAAGAGGAGCATGCATGCACCATGGGGGCAAGTCCACGTAAGAGGGCGCACGTTAGCAACAACAACAAGAAAAATGGAGGGAGTGCGAAGTGTAACGGAGAATGGGATGAGAGAAGGCGAAGATATCGAAGCCCACGGCAATTAGAAAGAAAGACGTTTAAATCGTTATTAACACTCTTAACCCTTTCATCGCTCGCTGCATTTTTCTGCAAAATCTCAATTCCTTCGCTCCATTCTCTCTCACATTCGGTATTAATTTTCACTCTCTTCTCTCTCTCTCTCTGAATGTGTTTCATATTTTGATTCTTTTTTTTGCCAGCTGCGCTTCTGTTTTCTTTGTGATCTTTAATCTCGCTGTTATAGCATTTCATCTTTGATTATTTTAGGAAAAAACAAAGTGAAAGTTGTTATATATACTTGATCGGAATCGAATCGTGTAGGAACTTAATGTATTATTGATTTTGGATTAAGTTCTGGACTCAGGTTCTGTTGGATTAATATAGTAGTAATGTTTTTTTTCATTTCAGAGTTAATTAGTTTTGTAATTGGTTTAGCTTTCTTTAGTGGTACATTGCTTTAGATTTGGCTGATTACAATGTATAATTTTGCGAACTTAACCTTTTATGTTTGTTTGTTAAGTTACCATCACTTTAGGTGTTGTTGTTTCCATATTATGTATGCATACATCTATTTCTTACTATCAATGCGTACGTAATGATCGGAATGGAAAGAATTGCAATTAGATACTTTAATCATTATATTTTAACTTTGTCTCCCATAGGCACCATGTCCCATATTCAGCCCTCACTTCAGAATTCTGGTTTTACCATCCACAATGCTGGAAGGAGCTCTGAAAGTAGGCTTTTGATTCAGAGCTTAACCATGGGTGAGAAGCACATGGATTCTCGATCCGCCAAGTGGAAGCGAACACAAGTATCATGTCAGAAAACAGCTGAACCCGTCAGCCTCTCCAAGTCTGATGGTGGGTTATTTTTTTTGTATGTAAACGAATCATGTACTTGTCTTTGTTCTTCATGGCTGTTGGTTGAAGATTTCAAACTTTTATAGAAGTTATTTTATCAATTCTATAAGTTCTACAGTTTTATATTTGTATTGAAAAAAAAAAAATAGATGAAGGAATTGTTCCATTACTATCGTTATTGAAATTGAAAGTTCACAAATATATCAATGCAAAGTACGGTATGTTACTGCTGAAGGTTAATGTTCTAACCGAGAATTAGTTCTTGGAAGTTACATGTTATAACTCTTTTATACTCTGAAAAAGTTGGCAGTTAAAGTAGTTTGCTTCTTGACATTCTTTCTTTTAAAGGCCTGATAATCATGCTATGACGATGCAGCTTCTTTGCAAAGCTTTCCTATGGAGAAAAATCCTTCACAAGCTGCAAGTTTTCCTTATGGATTTGAGGTCTACAGCCATCCATCCTTTAATTTTCTTGACATTTCATTTCTCTGATTCTTGATAATTATATGCTTGATGGTAATCAGCAATAATGTGGCCACAAATAAAAAAGTTTTATGTAAGCTTTTAGCAGGACATAGGATAAGATACTTTTCCTTGCGATTGATGACTTTTGTCCAATCTACGGAATTGTGTTTATGAAATAGCCATGTCCCAGTATGGTTCTAAACCTCTGAAAATCCCCTAGAAGTACTCTGGAATCTGAACCACAAACATGATTGGGCATCAACATTTTTTTCTTCATTATCCTATGATACAAAGTTATATGTTGCATGAGATGTCTTTTGGACATACGACAGAGCTTAGGTTTGACAATGATTGTATTCACAATCTATCATTATCTTTGTAACTCTTCCTTCCCTGACATGGAATATGTCTCATTTGGTTATGATCAGGCTTTGGTCACAGAGGTATGTGATGAGACTCAGATTGCTGAATTGAAAGTAAAGGTGACCTTTCTCGTCTCTTGTTTTCTGCTCTTGTAAAATTTGAAATCACTTTCAGTATAAATGAAATGAATGTCAGACTGTATCCTAGGCTATAGCTATGGTTTTCTGCTTTCCCTTTTACTGTGTCTAATTGTTTGGTATGAAATTATTTGGGATTTTCTATTGAAATATATAATATAATGCAGCATGTCAAAAATGATGTTGGCCATATGAATATAGTCCTCTAATATGCTGCGTGTGATGAAGCTTTTTGATGAATGCAATAAATTTGATTTACTCAACATATCATTTGGCAAATTATTGGATAATGGAGCTTTTGTCCATTTCAGCACAATTTTTTTTTTCAGACGTGAGGTAGTGATGTTTTTTGAGACTAAAATCCTATCTGAATATATAACGCATTTTTCCTTTACATGGAAGAGAGTTCTGTATCGGTTTGTTTATGACCTTAGTCGACTTTTATTTTGATAGGTTGGAGAGTTTGAGATGCATATGAAACGCAACATTGGAGTAGTCAAAGCTCCTTTATCCAACATTTCACCAACTACAGCACCACATGTTCCGAGTAAACCTATGGTGGAATCAGCACCTGCTACACCAGCACCATCACCACAACCACCAAAATCATCTCCAGCGAAGACCAATCCATTTCTGAATGATGCCACCGTGAAGTCATCAAAGTTAGCAGCACTGGATGCTTCTGGTCCCAATACTTATGTCCTTGTGTCATCCCCGACGGTATCTTTAACTGTTTTCTGCTGAACTCTGCTTTTACTGGTTTATTTTGTCTACTTAAGCCTTATAGAGTTTTAGAGTGGATTTTTATTTTCATTTTTCTGTCTCTTTTGTCAGGTTGGTTCATTCCGAAGAGGTAGGACAGTGAAAGGGAAGAAGCAGCCTCCTATCTGCAAAGAGGTACATTTAGCATGCTGCTTTCTCCACCCTCCACCATTCTGTTTCTAAGTGATCAACCAATTATGAGTTTATGCCTGATGATTTTGTTTGTGGAAACTACATCAATGAAATGTATCTTAGGCTCTCTAAGTTGATCCATAATTTGGAAAATTTGTAGTATGTTCTAACAAATTGGCCTTTCTTTCCGTACAAACTTATGAATGAAAGATATAAATGATATATTTATCCTGGGAATACAAATATAATTGAGTTATATTTTCTACTAAGTTAATTATATATATGCTATCATATAGTTGCATAGTCATGATTTTTGTGGGTCTAAAGTTCATTTGACCGATTACAAATCACTTTCATCACCATGTTCCTGATTCAGCACTATCATTTCTGCAATATCTTCTCTTTTCCTTCTGTTTTGCCTTTTAATTTTGAAATATACAGGGTGATTACATCAAAGAAGGCCAAGTAATAGGGTATCTGGATCAGTTTGGCACTTCACTTCCTGTTAAGGTGATTTTTCTTAGCCTCTTTAATCGTGAATAATTCTGAAATGTCTACTTCCTACTGACCCTTTTTTTTTTTTATCTTTTTTTGGGGTTAAATTTAAATGTTGCAGTCAGACGTGTCTGGAGAGGTGTTCAAGCTACTCTTTCAGGATGGAGGTAGTGTCCACTGGAATTAAGTTATAATATATGACTTCTGAAATAGTAGTAGTAGAAATGCGATTCAGCTAGATTTGAAATAAAGACACTTTAAGTTTCCTTCGAGTAAGTAAAGATGACAAAATCCATAGATCAAGACTGGAGAAAAAGGGTCCTAAACTTGTTTTTCTACACTGAATTCTACCATCTTATGGGATACTTAGTACTCAGCCTTTTCCCACCTTTGTAAGATATTCTAGTAACTTGGATGGATATGGTTGGTACTAGCCTAACTTTAAAAATGACTATTTAAGATATTGAAGAATTTATGGTTGGTACTAGCCTAAAATCTTTCCACGTGTTAACTGACAAAGTCACATCATATCCATGAAGATCTTGAATTCTTCTACATCGAAGACATTAGTGAAACTAAACACACTTTACAAACTATGTGCCTGTTCTTTCGCTTGTACTTTTTAAATGATATAAGCTATGGGATAATCAAGATTAACATGGTTCATTATAAATTAGTAAATTACCATAAAAGTCTACTGCTGGGGGTACGAATTTCATGGGTTATTGACTAACTTAATGCTTATGATCTACCTCTCCAATGTCCTTTTGATTGTTATTCATGATTTCCTGCATCCTGCCTAGTGCCTAGTTGCAACTTGCAACTTACAACCACCAAGACTAAGGTGCAGTTTGATATTCATAACTGTGAATTCTTATTGTTTTTCTGTTTATGATTTACAGAGGCTGTTGGTTATGGAGATCCTCTTATGGCTGTCTTGCCTTCATTCCAGAATATCAAGTGATGAGTCATGTGGCATCATTTCTTGAGCAGCTGATATGACGAATTCATTTGTAGTCTGGTTATTCTTTCTTTTCGGCCGCAAATAAGTCAAGAAATAATGAATGGTACCGCTATATTGGCAAGGAGTCCTTTATAAGAATTTGCATGAGTTGCAGAAAAAATAGATATTACAAGGCAACTTCTAGTTCTATAGTGCTTAGCTTGCTTAGAGATATTTGAACCAGCATTGCAACAATGTGCAAACATTTTCTTTTTGCTGAATGATATCAGAGCACATAAAATAACCTACTGGTCACATCTACTGTGTCCATATATAGTTCTTAATACAGCGGGATGATTGTGAACAAATTATTATATTATAAATGAAATTGATTGACCTCCACCACTAAGAAGGCATTTTAGTGTCCAAGAAATGAATACCCATAAAAGTTAAGGGATTATGAAATCTTAATGAGCCCCACTAATCAATGGGGAAAATCACTATTTTACACCCTTGGTATAAGAGATTATTATACCTACATAAAATTCACTATAGAATTATGCAGTCTTCTCTGTACCCAGCACATCACTCATCCTTTGAACCAGCATCTCTTTCACTTTGTGTAGGGCATGTTCTAGGTTTTCCAGCTGCATAATTGGCATGATGGATGAGTTTATTTATGTGGTTTATTGCTTGATAGAATGAATGATTATTAATTATTTTTTTCCTCTCTAATACAGCTTACTTGAAAAGTTTTGAGATCCATACCTCTTGTCTAGCAAATCTGTTATGCAAGAATAATCCACTATACAGATCAAAACTATCTCTCATGGTGCTGTCCTTCTGCAATTAAGTTGTCATTGTCAAGTGTCAATTTATTATATAAGATTGTTTCATGACTAGGTTTGGAAAGTGTATAATTAGAAGTGTACCAATTGAACAAGTGTCTCAAAGCCCTTTGTATCAATAGGTGTGAATTTAGCATCCATTTCTGCCAATGTCCTGGTAAAAAAAAAAAAAAAGAAATCAATCCTAAAGTTGTATCTAGTGAGCAGATCTTTAATGATTAAATTAAATGTATAGAAATCTGCATACCTTCCTATAGTGTGTGTGATAAATTGGCTCTTAGCAGCAAGTTTATCATGTTCTTCACATGTCATTTGTAGCATCCTGCAACCCTGTTCAAGAAATAACAATTTCACATGGATTATTACATCACCCTGTACTTGTGTCATGTTCTTGTGCAGGATCTGAAGATTATTTTGTTCGAAACTAAATCGACATAGATAGTTGTTTCGTTCTTCATTTCTTTTGAGTCCAGAAAAATTTATTCGTAGTAAAGTCTCACAGCACTTTCAGATCAAAATTGTCAAAGTTAATTAAGAGCATTGACTACCTCGGTTGCAAAAATGTTGAGGAAATTAGAGCAGATAACTTCATCTCGAATTCGAACTTTATCGTACATGAAAGTGAGATCCTTCCACCCATTCTTACCACTTTCTGGGCCAAACATGGGATGAGTGCAGAGAATGTCTGATTCCTCTGGCAATTTCTATCAACAAAACTAGAGGAATAAAAAAACCAATGGTCCAAATTATCCAACTTAACTAAGAACCAATGCATGTATTTACCCGCAGAAGAAGTTCTCTTGGGTGCTCTTTGACTGAAAGAACATCAACAAAGAGTGTTGATGATCGCTTCAGAGAAGAAATTGGCATAGAATCAAGAACCCCAGATAAAGAAATAATGGATGTGCATATGAGTATGACATCATTATCAGCCTCAAGGAATTCATTCACATCCCTGCAAGTTTCCTTAACATGAATCAATCAATGAAACTTCATTGAGAAGAGTGGAAGTCGTTGTTCCTTACCTGAAGAATTGGATGCCAAGTTGGAGGGAGTGTTGGGAGTAATCAGTTCTTGAAGTAGCTGTAAGAGTGTGGCCTTGTTTGATCATAGTCTTTGCCAGAAACTGGCCAAAGGTGCCGAACCCAATGATGCCAATTTTCAGAGATGATGATGATGATGAAGACATGTTTGATTGGAAGATGGGAGTGCACTCTGCACAACCAAATCCAGTTTGTGATGGCTAAGGTTAAGATTATGCTGAAGGTGTTAGGGGACCAGGCAACTCAACACGTGTCAATTTGTTATACGTCTAGGATACACTGTACTTTTGTTTTTTCTGTTTCCTTCTCTAACACTCAACGCTTGCCTTTTAGCACTTCAGTTTTGCCTTCATGACAGAGTGATATGTCCTTATTATAATTTCGAAACATTAAAAAAATAACAAAAGTAACTTGATCTTAGATGTATATTGTAAAAATTTGGTGGTGTTATGTTTGGTATTTTTTTTCCTATTCTTTTTGTTAATGACCGATTGTTTTAAAAAAAAAAATAAAAAGATTAGAAATTGATTTTTTTTGGATTGTATCTTTCAAATAGTTGTCTTTATATTCTTATAAAAATTAGAATTAAATATACAAGTTATTTTTTAATTATAAAAGTCGTTCATCATTATCAAAAATATAATTTTTTAATTATTTTTATCATATTTTCAAATTTTTATAAACTTATTGTTGTTCGCATTATCTTAAATTATTTTTATCAAATTATAAATTAACTATATATACAAAAAAAGTATTTACGATTATCCTATATATACAAAAAAAATTAATCACTAATTAACTATTCCTATATAATATATAATAAAATATAAAATATATATTTAAGTTATATGAAAAGTACATATAATTCTTAATACTTGATCAAAAGAAAAGATGAATTTTTTGGTGCATTTGTTGTATAGTAACTCCGTTTGCATTGCATCTAAGAAACGAAGAGATCTAACATGGATGATTTACCCCTCATAATGACTTTGCACAGTAACATTTTGGAAGAGCATGCCAATATATTTTTTTAATGATTATGGTTTTAGGCTTTCTCAATTATCTTATCTTATACACAATTACTATATTTGTATAAAAGTCTGGAATTTATTAATAAAAATACTAATTATCTATTAAAATTAACTAATTTATTTTTAATATATATTTTATTATATACATTTAACAAGATTTATTTGTAAAGCATAGTAAAAATTGAAACCGAAATGCAAAGAATCTGCATGGGGACACACAGTCAGCTTAACTTTAGGTGGAAGGCTTCCAAAAGTTAGAGATATTTAATTTGGAGTAATATTAATATAAGTAAAAACTAGGCCAAATATATAATTTATTTATTTATTTATAGTTTAATCACCGACAAAGGTGTGAATAAAAAAGAATGAGACAAGAAATGACGTGTAACATAGTGTGCATTATGGATGATGGAGCGAAGATAAGCGCGCATGGTTTGGCAGACCACAACGGTTGCCAAAAGGGCCCATAGTGTGTGTGTGAGTCCAAAAACAGTGGCTGCCTCATTAGTCGTTACTTTCTCCAATCCCAATATCTTTTCCCCTTTGGCTACACGTAACCCTCAGTCATATCACACGGTCAATTATTCTGCTATCAAACTTACACTTTAAATAATCAACTTGATTGGTTGAATGATCAATTTATTTGTTTGTTTAAGTAAATATTGACAATTTAAATTTCGTTTTATACATACAATAGATAAAAAAAAATACAGTTTAAATTACTCTTTAATTATAGAAAAAAAGTATATTAATATATGTCCCAAAAATTTATTTTTATTTAAATTTTTAACTGTATATTAAATTAGTGAAATATATCATTTTTTGTTATAAATATTAACTTTTAATTTTTATAATTAAAAATTATAATTTACTTCATTACTACTTTTATCTTCCCTCATTCACCCATGTCCCAACACGCCTTTTATTTTTATTGATTGAAACTTGAAAGGGTAAATTGGTAAAACAATTTTTCATTTTTGTAAGGGATAATACATGTCACGTGCCTAATGTCACGTGACCCATATCCCTTTTGGACCATTTAGTCCCTATATATAGCATCCCCTTAAGTCCTTGTGGATAAGCATCAAAGAACAAAGATCAAAACTTTCATCCTTATCCTCTTCACTCAACAATGGAAGTGATGTCTGCTTCAAGATCCTCTTCTTCCACTTTGAATCCCAACGCTCCCATGTTTGTTCCTCTTGCTTACCGTACGGTCGAGGATTTCTCTGACCAATGGTGGGAACTTGTTCACTCTTCACCCTGGTTCCGCGACTATTGGCTCCGTGAGCGCTTTCAGGATCCTCAGAACGAAGCTTTCGACTTTGATTTTGATGAAGATGCTATCTTTCGTGAGCTTCATCAACTTGTTGACAGTAAGCTATGATTTCATTATCTTCTCGTTACTGTTTTCTTAGATCTCGAGTTCTAGCATGTAAATGTAAATTTTTCATGTTTATCTCTGTGTGAACAAGTGAATCTTGTGATATAATGTAATTGGGGTGTGAAAAGATTTAATTTTTATGGGGCAAATGTTATGGGGGTGATTAATTTTGATGTATAAAGTAAAGGGTTTAGGTTACTTTCTTTGTTGATGCAATTTATTTGATTGATGCAGCGCAAGAAGGAGTTGAAGAAGGAAGAGAAGGGAAAGAGTTGGTGAAATTGGGATCACTGAAATGGCAGAAAGATGCAAAATTTGTTGAAGTTCCAAGGTATGCAGAGAAGGCACCCAAGATTGTGAAGAACAATAGGGTGAGTCCAAGGGCAATTCACCAACCTAGGTAGAGAGATAAGATTTAAGAGAGAGAGTGTTTCACTCCGTTTGTGATCTACTACCATCTTTGTACATATATAAGAGTAGGGTTGTAGATGATAATGATGTTGTGGCTTCTAGAGCCTTTGTGTTAAGATTTCCCCATTTCCTAGGTTTGTTTTTTATTTATCATTTCTGAACATGCTGTTGTTCTTCGCCTTTGTTTCATGTAAAGAAAAAGAAAAAAAGGAAAAAAGTAATAATAACTGAATTTGACATCTAATCGGATTCCTCTTTGTTCTCTCAGCACAACTCATCCTTCAAAATTGTCTCTAAAAGTTTAAAAAGCCTTAAACAGTTCATAAGGAAGCAAAAGAAGCTGCAATTGTGAAGCAATAACTGGTTTTGACAAAGATAACAAACTAGCATAATAAGATGGCAATGGAACTTAATTGCCTCTAAAATCTAACATCAATAATAGTTATTAGAAAGTAGGCAAGTAATTCGTTCATTTTAGTACTGAATTTGTTACAATTGAATTGCTTCTATTCTAATGATTATGCAGAATCTGGTATATGCAGAAGTTAATTTGTGTAGGTAAATGAGAGAACTGTTAACTAGGCTTCAAAGCCTGAGGATTTTACACTCTTTACAATAACACTACTACTTGAACCTAATGCAAACCCAAAATATCAAAGTCGTTTTCAATGTCAATTGTGGGTAACAATTGTGGTGAAACAGGTCACTCCATCTGTCACGATGAGCTGAAAAAATTTTGACTTTTATTCACAAAAGTCTCATTCAGTCTGACGTGTAATAAAGTGCCTTTGGCACTCTCCTAATTATTAATTTTAAGCCGTGCAAATATAATTATCTTGCGTATTTATCAATTATCACTATGTTGCCGGTCGCAATAATAATGATGGCAAGTTAAGAAAAACTTTGTCCTGTTTCAAAACAAAAGTTTGCCACCAACTTTATACACTTATTTTTTATTTATATCAATATATTTACGTATAAATATATATGGAGTTATATTTTATATTAATAATTTATTTTAATAATTTGTTATGTTGGTTAATCGGAGATTAATGGGCTGGACTCGTTAGGTTGGTTCAATCGTTTGAGGAAGGAAGCCTTCAAGCGGAGTGGGTTTGCGTCTATGGGGCCTCCGTCCGACTTGTGAGTGTGAGAGAATGGGGTAGTACCTGCAAAGACATTTTGATGTCTCTAAGTTAGTCAACAAAGGTGTGAGTAGGTCTAAAGAGTATTGGGACTTAGAGATATTTGAGGGGTGTCAGTGTATTTATAGTGGTGAACCAATAACCACCGTTGGAGTAGTTCCACCTTTTAAGGTGGATAACCGTCCCTTTATCTTAGGGAGGTTACGATATAGCTCCTGGAAGTGAATTGAGAGATTTTAGGGGCAGTTATTATCTGCCAGCTAATCTTTGCTTCCGACTTCGTTAGGACAAGTCGTGAGGAGTACCGACTTCTTAGAGAAATGTCGGTATATTGTGAGGCTCAACCTTGTGGGTTGAACCTGTCGTTTGGACCTGAGCCTTAGTGTTGGGTTAGAGTATGAACATAATTAATTGTAGTGTATACTTAATATAATTCATTTATAATAGATGAATATTCCTATGATGAAAATAAGTATTAAAAAGTGGAGATGTTTAATTTAGAAATAAGTTGGTGAAGGATATCAAATCCCATAAAAACTGTTTCCTTTTATACAAATTTAGTTATGCCAGCACCATCAATGTTTCATAGTTAAAATAGAGAGTAAATGTAAAAATAAAATAAAATAATCATTTTGACCTAAGTATAGATTTTGACAAAAAGTATATTTTTAAATATGGTAATGAGAAAAACTTCTAAAAAAATGTTTTATTTAACAAAACTAACAGATATACTTGGTCAAATCTTAAATTTATTTAGCCAGCGATTAATATTTTATGAAGTTATAATTTAATTCTATTAAAATTTCTGCTATATTCATCTCCATATTCATCTAGTTAAGAGTTAAATTAATAATTTCTTAAAAGTTAATCGTTGATTGAATAAGTTAATTAAGGATTAATTATATGGCAGATACATTTTATCAAAAAGACTATATTCTTTTAGGATTATTTTATTATTTTAATTTTTAAATAAAAATTTTGTCAAAATATATATTTTTAGAGATTAAAATAATTATTTATTAAAAAAATATTTTTTCTAATAATTTTTTGCTTGAAATTTTTACTGTAATGGTTAGTTATAAGTTATTTAAATAAAAACTCTCAACACATAAATACTATCTAAAGCTAAACTAAAAATCACAAATAATCTTTTAAAAAAAAAACCTCTCCTAAGAGACCTTTATTTATTCAGAAGACTAATGGCACCCTACTTTGGTCAAGATAGAAAAATATACATATATACTAGGGGTAGGGGTGTATAAGGCCTAGTTCGGCTCGAATTCGAATACTTTTGGTACTAATTTGGTGTAATTTTATTAGATAATGGTATTAAAAATAGACCTGATCATGAATCACCTAAAGAGAGAATTCCATTACTTCTCAAACCTCAACCTCTTTTCGAAGTCGATCTTCTGCGCATAGCAGGATGCTACTTTGCTCCCATGGTGAGAGGTCGGTTTTGCAAACTTAAGGGACAAAGGAGAACTCTAATTGTAGATTCTGGGGTTGCGTCTATTTTAAAGTATGCTATTTTTTTTTCAATTAAACTGCTTGTGTGGTGGATTGAAGGGTGATAATGGTGAATTTATGTAGGTTCAACAAGGGTGCAATTTCTTTCATTGGGCAGACCCAAAGACAGAAGTAGAACAACATTCAGAAATTGCAAGAATGAGGAGAAAAATTTCGCCTCTAAAATCAAGAACGAAAGTTACAAAGTGAAAGCTGAAGGTCGTTACTGTCTTAGGATTTATTGGGTGGGTTGGCTTTGTTTATTTGCTGTTGTAGAAAATTTTGAAAATAAGGCTACCGTGTGTAATTCCATTGAATCTTGGCTGAACAGTGTGTTAGAGTTTGGATGGAGTATGCTGTTTTGGTTTAAAATTTATCGTGAATTTTGTTATTTTAAGTGTGTGCTTAGAATTAAATGGATAAATTGGGTTAGAATTTATTATTTAGATTAGTCTCCTATTTCAGTTAAGCTAAATTCTATTTCAAGTATGTATGAATGACAATTATGTAACAATGGTTGGTTTTTGAAATAAGATAAGAATTTCAATTTGGCAATTAGATGGATTTTGTTATTTTGTTTTGCATAATTTTCCTGTTATAAGTCTACTGATAAATGAACAATTCCATAACAAAATCATAAACAACAAACTAAATAACATCAACATAGTAAATATCAAAATAATATACCATATGAACATAATTTTTCACAAGAAATTAAATCCCAATAGGACAAATGGTCCAAGCTAATAATGCAGAATAACATTGAATAACCCATAACTAAAATATCACCAGCATGCAAATAGTTCAGAATAAAATAGAACTAACAGTACCTGCTTGACATTACTAAATTCAATACTAACTTAACCTAAAATAAGACCACATACATTTTATCTAAATATCAAATATTTTTTAATCGTCCAAATTTCTTAAAGTTGGCCCCATTTTTTTGAGGCAACTTTGCCATCGACCTCAATTTTTATGAAAAAACATGAGGTGCTCTAAAATTTTTCATAGAGAATTATGCATGTTGTCCAATTGGTTGGTTTGAAGTCTGTCTCATTACATGTTTATGTTGGTGTGGTGGTTATGTTGAGGGTGCGGTAGGGGTTGTTGAGATGCTAGAAGGGATGTGGTGTTTAATTGTGATTATGAAGGAGCTGACTTCTTAGACTGTGAGGATAAAGAATGTGTTGACTTCTTGGGCTGTGAAGATGAAAAATGTGTTGTCTTCTTGGGTTATTGTGTTGCTTAGGCTGAAGAATTGGACTTAGTTGTTCTTTTAAGCCTACTTTTAGACCTTTTGGACTGTGATGCAGAGTTGGATTGAGGGTGAAGAGTTAGGCTGTGTTACTGAAGAAGTTTTTTTCTTTACACCTATCTTAGTAGTAGGTTATAAAGATGCAGTTTTCCTTCCTCCTTTGGCAGCTTGAGGATGTGAGTTGGTGTTTGTTGTCTTCTTCTTTCCCTGTTTAAGATTTTTTGATGGTTGGGCCTAACAGACATATGCAAATTAAGTTTATAGCAAATATAAGACAAGTGAAAAATTAAAAAACAACGTAAAGACAAGTTGTGAAAAATTAAAAAACCAACATACCCTGTTCAATAGGTTTAGGGCATCTCCCCTTCTTGTGTCCAGCTGCACCACATCTTGAGCATCTTTGGATCTGTCCCCTCATTAACAAGTGAGTATGGCTGCTTTGTTCTTCTTTTTTAGTAGATGTTCTTCTCTTTTTCACCGATTGGTGACTAGGTCTTCTATAAGTTGGTGGCATAACATTATCATATTTTGTCATCTCCCAGAGATCATGTCCATTCAATAGGTGTAAACTGACTCGTAGTACTTCAAGTATGCTTCTTTCTTATAGCAATCGGCCACAAATGCTTTCATGTCAAGTCCCTTGAAGTTGATGTAACTAATAGCATGTGCACAAGGTATGCTACTCATCTGTCACCTTCTACATAAATACTCATGAGTACTTATGTCCATAACAAACTTTTCAATATCATTAACTACCTCATATTTTTTAGCTGTAGACCAACATGACCACCACTCTCCAGCTGACTTAGACCTTATCTCTAATCTTAGTCTAATTCTAGGTAAGATAGTCCCTAAATAGTTCTGAACCACCTCTCTGTTTTGTGCCCACCTAGTCATTAACTTAACCTTAATCTCTTCCAACATTATAATTATAGGCTTCTCTCTAGCATCTACTATAGCATAATTAAAACTCTTAGACATGTTGTTAAGTAGTATATCTATTTTAGAATGAACGGTGAACTTAGATTTAGATCAATATCTAGTTGCAATAGCAATTAAGTGGTGAAAAGCTTCTTGATTCATAGATTTGAGTTCTGCCATGTACTTCTCCTATTCTTTCTAGTGAGTCACCTTAGCACACTTCTATATCATTTGCTTCAAACTCAATCCTAGAAATTTTTTTCTGAAGTTGCTATATAAATGTCTCACATACAATAGGTTGTCTACACCTGGTATCATATCTTGGGATGCTAGGAACAAACCTTATTCAAAGATGATATTTTACATGATATAGTTAATCATAAATTACAAACTAAATCATAATGTATTGTACTTTACAATTTAAATGTACAGATGCTATTAGTGAACTGGACTTACTTTCTGTTGGTCAGACATGAATGTTGATCTTCCTATCTTCTCAATCTCGATGTCAGATATAAGATGATTCAAGAGCCAAGTCCATGAATTCTTGGTCTCGATCTCTACGACCGCATATGCAATCGGTAGCATTTGGTCATTAGGGTCCCACCCTATTGCAATAAGCAATTATCCACCCTGAAGTGTCTTAAAAACAAACATTCATCCAGACTAATGAATAGCCTGCAATGTTGAAAGCTCTGCTTGCATGCTTTCAAGCACACATAGATTCTTTGAAAGATACAATAATGGATCATGGATGAGGTTTGCACTTCATTAGCAAAATTAGGAGACCTTTACACTTGTATATGGACAGAGGAGTCTGT
This sequence comes from Arachis hypogaea, assembly GCF_003086295.3. Classification (NCBI taxonomy): domain Eukaryota; kingdom Viridiplantae; phylum Streptophyta; class Magnoliopsida; order Fabales; family Fabaceae; genus Arachis; species Arachis hypogaea. Next base: position 8,347,574 of record NC_092042.1, on the reverse strand, counting down.
GTTTTTCCTCAATAGTTCATGACCATAGTCATATATTCTCTTATATTGCTCTCTAAATGTTCCCTGAGTTTCATTCAATGTAATTTGCTTTGTCCTAGAAGCCATTGATTTAGTCATAGTCAAGTTCTACTTTTTCAGAGGTTTGGAAACTAACTCATTTATCTTCAATTTAGAATTTGATTCAACCTTCTTTTTAAATACCTTGCCAAGTCATTTGGAGTGTAAAATTCTCACTCTATGTGCCTGTGTATATGTGCGCTTCAAATTCGTACTTCTAAACTGTCAACTATCCTTTTTTCTCATTTTGGCAACATATAGCCAAAAAGGACAGTCATTAAAACAAACTGCCCCTATCCTCTTAAGATCACACTTTCTAAATGTAATGGCTCTAGCAGTCTGCACAGTATATACAGTGACAGTGTCCTTGAATTTCTCCGAAGCTGCATACAATGTCCTAACTTTTCGCTTGTATTGCTTTATATCTTTTTGTGTCTTGTGAACTGGATACCTCACTCCCTTATGGTTTGACTCTGACCTCTCATTTTCACCATCCTCATCAGTCCAGCTCCAACCTCGTGGTCCAACTCTAATTTATCACTATCTGCTCGTTCATTATCTTCAAAATTCTCATTTGCCACACTTTTTTTCTTTATTGCCCTACATTTATCAACCATGACATTCACATTCTTGAACCTACTAATATCAGGATCAAGTTCATCTTCACTGTCGGTGAAGTGCAAATCATCTGTACTGTCATCTTTCTCTTCAGATGGTTGATACTCTCAATTGAGACTATCACTATCACATCCACCAACATTAGCAAACTCAGGTTCGTGATGCTCATCCTCATCACTATCACTAGACTTTGTCCTAGTATCATCAGCCTGGTTCATTTTGCTTTTTTTCTGTCTCATTAGATCTATCGACTATATCAACCACATTGTCACTTTCTTGATGTAGCTGCTGACCATCCTCAGCATGTTCTCCAGCATACACTACCACCTCATGTTCCTCACCTTTATCACCAACCCCTTGATTTTTCCAATATCACTGTAGCCAGCTTCAGGGAACACATCCTATCATCTTGAAACAACTTTAGATTATCCTCTACGTCTTCATTTATAGGATCCTTGAACTACAATGCTGAGATATTCTCCTCAAAGTAATCAAACTACTTTAACTCTGCATAAGTTTTAAACAAAGACCACCCATCATAGTCAATATCTTCTATAATGGTTATTTCTTCTCCCACATACTATAATGGCCATTTATCATAACTAAACCAACTTCCGTGATAGAACTTCAGTTTAAAATATTCCATCTTCTTCTTCAACACCCTATTAGTAAACAACTATCAGAACACATTACTAAATTAGAAGAGAAAAAAAAATACACAGATATCCCTATTTCATGGAGATATTAATCTCTAGTGCACTACAAATATATTTGGTCTCTATTCAATCATCAACAAAAAATGCAAGCTAAACCCTCAAATCCGAAACTAACTATTAGAAGAAGAGATACCATAGTCAATGGAAAGAGAGAAATCATATCTACACTAACTTTGCGATTACTGGTGGGCTAACTGTTCAAGACCCTTCCTTAGAACAAATCATGCTCGCCTGCTCTCTTTTCTCCAAGAACAACCTTTGTCATTTCTGATTTCGGATTAGAGCATAAAGCATTTTGGTTTCTAAAACATTATAGTTAATGTTTTGAGGGTTTAAAGACAAATAAATATATATGAAGTATTTTGCGCGAAACTGTAAAAAGCAAATTGGGTATGTTTGTTATTTTAAACAATATTTTATTTAAAAAAAATAATTTTAATACCAAATGAAATATTAAAGATAATTTTAAATAAAAAATAAGACTATAAACAATTTTTATTTTGACTATAAACTTTAAAACTAAAACAGTATTTATCCTTAATAATTATTATCCAGTTAGAAAGTTGCACAATACACTTACAGGTAATGTGTGTAATTACTTGTCAATCTTATAGTTTATTTGGTATTGTTGAACTGTATGTTTTGCTATTCTACTTTTTTATATATATAAAGAGATGCATTAAATTTTTTCTAATTCACTTTATGTAATAGATGGAAGATAAATCTTGTATCAATTCATTTCATAATAGAATGATACAAAATTAAAAAGGATAAAATATTATTTTAATTTTTAATATTTAAAGTGAATTTTATTTTGGTCTATAATATTTTAATTATTTTATTTTTATTTTAAAATATTTAAAATGATATTAATATTATTTTTAATAATTAACAAAATTAATGTACTATTAATAATGTTTTTATTAAAATTATGTTTGCTCAAGTTTCTTTTTTTACTTTTACTTTTTTATCAAGTCCAAATTTTATGTTTTTATTCATTTTTTCTTCTTTTTCAAATTTTGGGAGAGGGGTTTGAGGGAAAAAGAAGGAAATAGAAGAATGAAATTTAGACTCGTTGAAAAGGTGAAAATGGGAGAGGAAATTAAGCTAACGTAACTTTAACAAAAGTATTATTGTACATCAATTTCGTTAAGTGTTAGTGAAAAATTTAACGGTAGAATAACATTGATACTATTTTAGACGTTTTGGGATAAAATAAGACGATTAAAATTTTAAAGACTAAAATAAAATTCACCACAAACAAAGGTTGAAACAAAAATAATAGTTTATCTAAACTAAAAATATGCACAGTACACCTTATCTAATAGCAGACGTTCCTAATTAAATTAGTACAAGTAAATAAATATATCATTGGGTTGACTTTTAAAAAATTGTTAATAATAATAATAATAATAATAAAACAAAACTGAAAAGAAAATGAACGGTGATCATGAGATATCATAGTATATCCCAGAAAAAAATTAATATTTTATGTGAAAGATTAAAAAAAAAACAGGTGTCAGGTTCTAATGAAAGCTCAGTTGGGTGTTGATGACAAAACTCAGCAGGTTCATGGTGGTTGCCAACTTGCTGAATGAGTGGATTCCAATTACTCCCAAATCAATAACAAATAGGAATAAAGTTTTCATCAGCTTTTCAATTTGTTCACACAAAAGTAAAGGATGCCATAATCCAATTACAGAATCTAATTCCATCTTCACCTACATGCAATGTTCCTTATTTCTATATAAATCTTTTTGTTCAATCTCACAATCTGTTCAATACATTAAAAACAAACTTGCTCCTTTATTGAAGGCCTTTGCAGAAGAAAAGAAACATTTGTTACTAATTTTCTCCTCACAAGTCAGAATGACCAATGTAAGAGTCTAAGAACCAATGCACATCCATAAGCAATTGGATCATTTAGTTTAATTTTCAACAGAGGACTTGATCAGTATTACTTATTTTTCTTTCTTTCTTTTTTCCTTTTTTTGGTTCAGTTGGTAGAAGTAAAGGTTGGTTTGCACTGTGATGAATGTATCAAGAAAATTCTCAAGGCCATCAAGAAGATTGAAGGTAATTTCATTAATCAATTCATTCCCCAAGCTTATCATATTAATAAATAAACCTTGGCTCTGAATCTACGATTTTACTTTAATTTCTAGTTAGTTAAGTTGTTTCTGGTTGCAACTTTACAATTACACTTTGACAGCTTAATTTTGTTTCTTAAGTAATGTTGGAATCTTGGGTTTTGCAGATATTGAAACTTATAATGTGGATAAGCAGCTAAACAAGGTCATTGTTACCGGTAATGTGACCACAGAAGAAGTGATTAGAGTTCTTCAAAAGAATGGCAAGAATGCAACACCTTGGGAACAAGATCTTCAACCTCAACCCAATTGCTGAATTCACAATCAATTCTCTTACTATTATTATTATTATTACAAGTTTTCTTTCCCCATAGAAACATAATATATAAACTATTCATGATCATCTATCTATATGAATTTGTAAAACCTACCCAAGTTTTGTAATTCTTGTGACCTTTATTATATTGTCATATATTTTATTTTAGAGTAAAGTACTATTTTAGTCTTAAATGTTTGGTTAATTTTTAATTTAGTTTTTAATATTTCAAAGGTTTTATTTTAATTTGAAAAAGTTTTAAATATATTCAATGTTGTCTCACCTTTAAATTTAATATGAATAATTAATAAAGTGACGTGAACATTAGCAATATTTTTAATCAAGTCATATTTTTTTATTTTCCTAGGTTAGAAAAACATACATAACCAAAACTTTTTTTTATAACACTTTTTTTTTAATTTTTCTTTTCGTATAAAATCTAAAACTCTAGCAATCAGTCGTCAAAATTCTAAAATTTAAAAAAAATCATTTATATTGGTAATTGTTAGAGAATCAATTTTATTTACATACTGAAATCGAACGTTATTATATTTTCAATATGTTAATATATATGTTATTGTTTATATCAAATTTAATAGTAGAACAATATTAAATTTATTTAAAATTTTTTAAGATTAAAATAAAATATTAAAAATATTAAAAATAAACTTTAAATTTAATTCAGATATTAGAAGCTGAAATAGTACTTTACTCTCTATTTTAACTATGAAACATTGGCGGTGCTGGCATAACTAAATTTGTAAAAGGAAACAGTTTTTACGAGATTTGATATATCCTTCACCATTCACCAACTTATTTCTAAATTAAATATCATCTCCACTCTGTTAGGATTTGGTTGAATTAGTCCTACATTGCTTAGGATAGCAAATGGAGTGGGTGGCCTAGGCTATAAATATGAGGCTAAGTTCTTCATTTGTTTTTGCACCAGTCAGAAACACTTTAAGCTTGTATCTGATTTTTCTTTTCCTCTGTACTCTTTATTAGAGAGTGTTGTGAGGTGTAGTTAGATATTTGCTTTGAGAGAGTGTGGGTGTACTGGGGTGCCGGTGAGAGAAAGAAGTCTATGTGTTGTAACAATTTTCACATAGTGATATTCTCTGGTTGTCATTTGACAACGGCCGTGGTTTTTTCTCCGGTAATTGGAGTTTCCACGTTAAATTCTTGTGTTGTGATTGTGTCTATTTTATTTCTCTGTCAAAGGTGTTTTCTCAAGGGGGAGTTGGTGTATTATTCCCAACAAGTGGTATCAGAGCTTCGGTTCGGTGGGATTTATTCTTAGTATGCTCTGTGGTTGCAGCCTAGTCTAATCTCTTTGGTTGCTGTTGTTGTTGCTGGAAGGCAGTGTGACTCTGTGAGAGTGCAGTTTGGAAAAGGTTCTGGCTAAGGAAAGACTTGGTATTTAAGTGTGTCCATTGTGACCCACCTCTCTTTCCTGGGGACCCTTCCTAGTGCACGGTCTACAGTTGAGTTATAATATTCCAGTATACGGTTGCAACAATGTCAGGATATTCAAGTGCTGTGAAGCTTGAAATAGAGAAATTTGATGGAAGAATCAATTTTGGCTTGTGGCAAGTACAAGTCAAGGATGTGTTGATACAATCAGGTTTGCACAAGGCGTTGAAGGAGAAGATCTCTGGTTGCTCTCTCTATGAGAGAAGATGATGTTCTCTAGAAGACAAGAAGTATCCTCATGGTATTACCGCACTGCCATGGATAAGGATGAGTTGTGGCAATCAGGTCCACAATTGCACACGGGCATTGGTTGGCGTTGAGATGCAAGGTGTGTGGCGGAGTTAGGTCGATGGCTGAAGAACTTCCAGGAAAAGCCAATTTGGAAGTTGCACCATGAATTTTCAGCAAGGTTTCGATCTGTACCAAGGCGAAATTCTTGGAGTGGTCTAATTCCAAGTGAGTATACTTTCATGGTGGAGTATGATAGTTCTCTGAACTATGATTGTCGGTATAGACAATGGCAGCAAAGAATTGTCGGTGTTGACAATGGAAGCTGAAGATGTGTGACTATTTCAATCAAGGTGGAGATTGTTAGGATTTGGTTGAATTAGTCCTACATTGCTTAGGATAGCAAATGGAGTGGGTGGCCTAGGCTATAAATATGAGGCTAAGTTCTTCATTTGTTTTTGCACCAGTCAGAAACACTTTAAGCTTGTATCTGATTTTTCTTTTCCTCTGTACTCTTTATTAGAGAGTGTTGTGAGGTGTAGTTAGATATTTGCTTTGAGAGAGTGTGGGTGTACTGGGGTGCCGGTGAGAGAAAGAAGTCTATGTGTTGTAACAATTTTCACATAGTGATATTCTCTGGTTGTCATTTGACAACGGCCGTGGTTTTTTCTCCGGTAATTGGAGTTTCCACGTTAAATTCTTGTGTTGTGATTGTGTCTATTTTATTTCTCTGTCAAAGGTGTTTTCTCAAGGGGGAGTTGGTGTATTATTCCCAACACACTCTAATACTTATTAAGTAATTGGTAGGATACAGTTCGAAATAATTTATATTATTCAAGATATTTGAACACCAAAAGGTTTTTTATGCATATAAGATTGTACTTTGAAATGACCCTTTTCAAGTAGAGTCAATTTTATGTGAAGTTAATAGTTGAAAATTATTAAATAATTTAAAAAATTTGACTAAATTTTTATTTAACGTCTCTCAAATTATCAACTTCACATAAAATTAACTGTACTTGAATTTTCACTTAATTTAAATAACTTATAAAACTAATTCTACAACTAACAATAAAAACGTAAAAACTTCAAAAAAATGTTAAAAAAATATTTTTTTAGTAATAACAATTTTAATATCTAAAAAGAGATATATATTTGACAAAATCTTCGTTAAAAAATTAAAACAATAAAATGATCCTAAAAGAATATAGTCTATTTGACAAAATGTATCTACTATTTAATCAATCGTTAATTTATTTAATCAACCATTAATTTTTTAAGAAATTATTAATTTAATTCTAACCAAATGAATATGGAGATGAAAATAGTAAAAATTGTAATAGAATTAAATTATAATTTCATAAAATATTAATCGTTGTCAAAATAAATTAAGATTTGATCAAATATATGTGTTATTTTTGTTAAATAAAACATTTTTTTAGTTGTTGTTCTCATTACCATATTTGAAAAGATATTTTTGTCAAAATCTATATCTAGGTCAAAGGGATTATTTTATTTTATTTTATTTTTTACATTTTTATTGCAGTTAATATAGGAGATATTTTTTGAAAATTCACACAAGCGTGCTGCGTGCCCCCAAGGTTTTCACTTTCTGACGTCATAACGCAACATGTCACGCGCTTTCACGCTCCAAAACACAGCAAAAGTGTTGGGTGTTACCCAGAAATTTACGTTAAACCGTTGACATAGAAATCCCAACTCTCTAATATAGTTAGCATCAGCAAATCAAAATGCTCCACGTGTCATTATATTACATTTTTATTATCTTTTCCAATTGGCATGTGTTTCCTCTCCCCTGATTCCAGTAACCAGATTCGCCGCAACCCCTCTTAGATTTTCTCCTCTTCTGATCCCTTTTCCTTCCCTCTCTGCATTTTCTGCATCTAAAGTTTCCAACTTTGATCAATTCCCATAATTGGGTTCATCAATTTTCATACTTTATTAAAAAACAAAGATTGGGTTGAGCTTCAAATTCAACCATGGGAAATGCATTGAGGTTCCTGTGTGGGAAGTGCTTCGAGCCCTCAGCAGCTGATTCTGGATCACTTGGGCCACACGGTGTCTCCTCCGCCACCGTCGGCGTTTCGGCACTTGCTCATGATCTCTTTCAATTTGACATCACCTCTCAGGTAAATAATGCCACCCCGTACAACACCCTAATTTGGAACTAGGTTCATGCTTGAATAAGCTTGTTTTATGTTTAGAGCTGGTTGGTTATAGTGAGAAACTAAGAAATATTTCTTGAGATAGTTAGTTGTTGAAGCCAGAGAAAGCATGTTAGGATTATATGCTTGTTTGGTTTTGATTATTTAGTTACTTCTGCTCAAAGTATCTCAGAAAGTCAAGTTCTTTCTCTATTGAAAAGAACATAAAAAGAAACAGGTCTTAAGTACTTACCAACAAGAAAATCAGACTTGGGAATTCATCTAAGCTCATATGGAGCAATGAGCTAGCTTAGGTAAACTTGAACAATAAAGCTTGTAAACCGATATGAGTTGGCTCGAGTTTAATAATATGGTTACCACTTTCCAAATCTACAATGGCGCGGCACACTCGAGGCCTAATTGTGTTATTTTCTGCTAATCTAGGCCGGTTTTGTGAGATCTGTATTTTTTCTTTTAATTTTCCTTTTGTGTTTGTTTAGGTCCCGGAAGGACTGAGCAATCATGTTGTATCTTCTAAGAAGGCTCAGGCTAACTGGTATTAATCACATTCTTTACGCTGAGTTGATTACTGAATTGTTGACTTATTATTATGATTGTATATATATTAGTGCAGTTTCTGGTTTTTCTTCTTCTTTTTACAAATTTTTTGGACCTAAATTTGAAGGTATAGAAAGTTAGTAGATGCTTGGAGAGAATCAAAACCCCCTCCAAAGACACCTGAAGAAGCAGCTAGGCTTGTGATTCAGACCTTGAAGAGACACCAAAAAGCAGATGTTGAGGTTTGCATGTACTAATTACAAACTTATGTTCAAGCAATGAATGTGTCTTTTGACATACAAAAGCAAATCTTAGAAAAAAAAAGGGAAAAACTTATCTTGGTTTGTTTATAGGGATTACTGGCTTTCTATGGTCTTCCACTACCTCATACCCTTGTTGAAGTAGCTGCTCAACCCCCTACATCCTTGCCAGATGGAGTGAAATTTGAATTTCACACCTTGCCAGTAAGAGCAGTGTTTATGTTTGAATCTAATTTGGGTACATTTTTAGTGTATTTTATGCAGATATCCAAATCTATAGTATTATCATAACATTTAGTGATATGTGCAATCAAGCTTAAAATTTGGTAGCTGACATAATTTAATATCTCAATGGGACTAGGTTGATGCAAAAGCAGTGGCAGATGGTGATACTGTAACAGTGTATGTTAGCACAACAGACCCCAGGGAATCAGCATATGTCCCCGGCAACGTGCACGCAGCAGCGGTGCAAAGATCAGCAGCGCGTGCTCGGAGGAACTATGAACAAGCGGATGCACTTCACCAACAGATTATCGACTCAGGATATCGGTTAGTTTTTAGGAGTTTTCCAGTTCTAAATATCAAATGCTCCAAAAGCTACTTAGTTTTTGTTCAAATGGTTAGTAATTGTTGTCTTATTCAGGGTGATTGTTCATCAAAATGAGGAAGTCCTTGCTAAGAAGTACCGGATTCGACTAAGGTAATTAATGATCAAACTAACAAGAGAAGAGTTGTTTCAGATTAGTAAGAATTCACTGGACTTGAAAATTCGTACAGGGGAATTGATGCTCCTGAAAGTGCAATGCCATATGGAAAGGAAGCTAAAAATGAACTAACAAAGATTGTTCAAGGAAAGTCTTTGAGGGTCCTTGTATATGGAGAAGATCGCTATGGTCGTTGCGTTGGAGATCTCTACTGTAATGGTGTTTTTGTACAGGTAATTCGGTTTGTACTTTCTCTTGATTTTTCGTTCATTTGTCACGGTCACCTTTGGAACATTCTTGAATCAATGTATCTAGATACAATTAAATAATAACGAAATACATGTTAGTTCAATTTAGCTCTGTATAACATAGGATTGCTTTTAAGTTTCTCATTTTGCTTTTCTTTTATGATAAGGAAATGATGCTGAAGAAGGGTTTGGCATGGCACTACTCAGCCTATGACAAAAGACCAGAACTAGAAACAGTATGTGATATACTACTTTTTCTGGTTTCCTTCATTTCTTTGTCCCTAAGCTATATATCTAAACTTTATATTGCTCTTATTCTAGTGGGAAAAACAAGCAAGAGCAAAGCGAGTTGGATTATGGGCCTCAAAGAATCCAGAGAAACCATGGGAATGGAGAAAGGACAAGAGAGAAGCTAGATAACATCATCAAAATGCCAAATGCAAAATAAAATTCTGCCTCTTCCATTCAATATAATATGTCATTGTTGTAACTTGTAACAAATTACATGTATATGCAGCAGCTATTAACTTAACTAGAACCATTCTTTTTTTTTTTTTTTATTGAAGGCTTGGGTGATAAAGTTAACAAAAACATGAACATTGTACACAATTTTTACAGAAGAGGTTGAAACATATGGAAGATTCACATACCATCAGGTTTGAAAAGAATTACATATATTTGATGTTTAAGTTTCTCTAACTCCTTGAAAATGAGCAGTACATGTGCTTACTACATATAGACACAAGAGTGATCATTGAAGTAGAACCTTGTTATTTTGATGCTATAATAAATATGTATAAACTATCATATAGTACATGTTACAGATTACAAAAATGAAATTACAAAATTGAAATTGAATCTGGTAACGGAGCATTATAGTCTTATCATTACCCCTTACCCGTGGTAGTGAACTATGGAGATTACTTAGCATCGTTCTCCAGTCCATATGAATCTGAATCACTAGTTCTGTAACCTAAAATTCCACGAAGAAGAGGAAAATTACGACACAGAATGCTGCAATCTATTAACCCATAAAAATCGAGTGTTACCTATATGCTTATCACATGCTTTCCAAACTGAATTCCGACTTCTAGCTGCTTTATCGATCCAAACATTTCCCTTTAAACCAAGTTCATCACAGTATATTAAGTAACCAGAAGTTCCAAAGCAGGGTAGTACAAAACAAATGGCACACTACAATGAAATCACCCATTGCTATGGATCTAGATTGCCAATTGAGCTAGACTCAGAAATCATATAATGTCAACACCAAATACCAATCACAAAAGGTGACTCAGACCTTCTAATTCTGAACAATATGCATGAGTTTCATTCCTAGTCCCACACACTAAAAATGCTAACGTACAAAGACATCATAAAAAAGATAACTAATATATTAGTTTTTCTCTCTCCAACATTCACAAGCTAGGACTTTGCACTTCTGTCTATATCAAGTTATGTTTAGATATCTGTTGTAACAATAACATTTCTCACAAGGTGGAAACTCACAAGTTATGTTCTGTGTATACCAGTGACTAAGACTAAATTGTTATATAACCATTTTCAATTATTAACACCCTTAGATGACAATTTAGTCAAATCATCTATTAGTCTTCCCTATGGAAATTTACAAAGACGACTGCAAATGACTAAATTGCTATCTAACATTTTTAACTATCCGCAAAGATAGATGACAATTTAGTCAAATTAACTAACAATTCTCAGACATGAAAATTTACAAAGACAACTGCACCTAGTCTGATCCTTCACAACTATGCTAACATAAAACACAAAGAAATGAACAAAAAAATGTAACCTTTTGAGGATCCTTGGGGACCCCATATCCACTGAAATACATCTGAGCAACAAGGAGCTGCATAGAGGTGTCACCAGCCTTTGCCTCCTTAAGGGTATCATGGAACCACCGATTGGTACAATCTGCGACCACACGGGACAGTGGCATCCGACATTGTCCCTCCGATGTTCCCATCTTACCATGTTTTAGAGAAGGGACAGCAACCGTGTTTGTTTGCATCCTTTGTGGTTGTTGCTTCTGTGCTGTCGCCGTCCTCTTCGCATTCCCATTCGCAGATGATGAAACGATGCGACACAACTCGTGGAACCTAACCGCAGAGAGAATTGATTTTCCCATATATGAAATGGAAAAAAGTTTAGATTTTTGAAAAGCAGATGGTTGATAATGGATTGGATTTTTTTGGGTTTTGTTATTTTAATGTTAAAGTTTAGATCTTTGAGAAGTTAGCGATGGAAAATGTCTTGGGTTTTTTTTTTTTTTTCCCTCTTTTATGGGTTTTGTTATTGGTGGTGGAATTATAAAGGTGTGAGATTTTAAGGAAATGATAATGGAATTGGAAGAATAAAAGAATGGATCATAGACTGAGACATGGGGTTCAAGTTCAATTGCCAATGATCCTTGAATCAAGGGTTAAGGGTGCGCTTGGATTAAAACATAAAAATATCTGTCTTTGTCTTTTTTTGTCATGAACAAATATCTAATTTAAACAAATGTAATAGGCCTTTCTGAAAAATTATTATGAAGAAGAATTTTGTGATGATTTTGTCAATATAATTTCTATTTTTTTTTCCTCAATGGACTTGAAAATTTAAGTTTTGGAATCTAAAAAAAATTATATAAAAAATCTATACAAGAAAATGTAATAAACAAGGTCTCAAATAAGCATTGGCAACTGCATCTCCTATGATCCAATAACAGTTTCTGTCATGTTTTACATTATATGATGAATGAACCACCACACAATAAGTGAGGAAGAAAATTTGACAAACACTAAGCTGTTGCATTAATGTGGCCTATCCCTATTTCATGATGAAGACTGTGAGCCACATTTTACTGTGTTAAAAGGACCAAGTAAGGGCTTGAAAGAACATCACCATTCACAACACAAAAGCTTGCTCTTGAATTCTCATTCTCTCAACACAATGAGTGCAAATTGTCTCTAAAGCTCTACAATGATTTCATAAATGTATGACTTAAGATCAATCAACAGTATCAAAGAATAATTCATCATCCACAATCATTAGGGCAATAACTTCACACTCTCATAAGAAGGAACATAACTAATCCTCTCCACAATTATTTAATGCCTATTATTACAGATGTGTTTCATATGTGGGAACAAAAACACAGAAAATCTCAGGAAAGAAAAAAAAGACCCTCAAGTTCACACTTTACACATACATCTACTCAATTATTTACATGAATGTTCTAAAAACTTAGTAGAGTATCCCACAGTGTCATATACAAAATGCAAGCAGTGGTTTGAACTTTGAAGACCCTGCCTTTAAACACCAGGGATTAGGGAGATTCTCTGTGTAATAGTGGTGGTATTGGCGGGCTCATCATTCCCTCTTCCCGTCTTTCGTGATTCTCTTCTTTTACAGTAGATAGTGGCCTGTTTGGACTATGATATTCCTTGAAGACACTGCTTGAACTTAGAGGGCTAGGTGGTTTGATCATAGAAGGGGAAGAGTTGGTACCCAGAGGAGAACTTGTGCCGGAGTTGGGAGATGCAACATCTTCGCGCGGCAAAGGAGAAATCGGTGGTTGTTCACCAATATCAGTTTCTTTCAAGGAGAATTTTTCCTCCACAACATCATAGGTATTCCCAGTCCTAACTTCTTGAGCAAGAGAGCACCAGCAACAGCATAGCCAAAGTACGCAATCAGAAGCCGAAGCCTTACCAAAGCAGAAGTCATAAGCAGGCAAATTGAACCTTTTCCTCATTTGGATCCTCCAAAATCCACCATAAAGTAAACCAAGAAAGCACAAAAGAATCCCAGTAGCTACTAGAGCCTGCCTAACAGTATCATCCCCAATATTAACAGCAGCCAATATAAAAATCCAGAAAGGAGCCATACAAAACAGCATAAAAGTGGCAATATGAACAAACATATTTCCAAAGCCTAGTCTCTCCATATTCCACCCGAAGACACAAAAAGTGCAGAAAAGTGATAGATAAGCCTGAGAAATATCATCCCAAAGGTCAAGTATTCCTCCACTCCACTGAGGTCTAGTTTCAATTACCCTTTGACGATCATGGGTTGCAAATGAATATTTCTTCTCAAATGTTTTCACCTGTGGCTTTTGAGCAGGAGATATTCGAACCTGCGCTTCTTCGTCTGTTGGAGAATCATAATCTCTACCAAGAGGGCTAAGAATGGTATATAGACCAGCAGTCGCAGCTGCACCAATCGAAAAAGACATACATATTCCGACTCCTATGGCTGGGCGCTCAGATCTTTTGTACCCCAAATTTAGACCGCAAAGTGCATATTGAGAAAAACAGTTTAACTGAAGGAGAATCACCACCACCATCATGTGTGCCCACTCATGAGGCTTATATGTTCCATTCTTGCAATACAATTTTCTAAGTTTTGAGATATCTTTCGGACTCCATCGGCACAGAAGAACAAGGTGATAGACTCTTTGTGGGTGCTGATATAAACACATAAGTGTAAACAGTGCATTGAGTATTTGATTGTTCACTTCAAACCATGCATTCCTCTGGGACTTCTTCGGCAGCACAGCATTTAACATTCCAGTCATCACAAGGAATAGAATTGCACCCGAAACAGCGACGCAGAAGATCCACACAAAAAGGGCAATGTTCATTGGGTCCCTAAACCATTCTATGCACATCTTCTTGAGTGAACCCCAATCTAGTTTCTTAGAGAGCATTCCGCTGAACCTTCCTCTCAAGCCATGAGGGGAAGGCACAGCCTGTGAAATCTGGTCTTTCGAGGTTGCAAGCCGCTTGAATTTCGCAGATGCAGAACCAAATTTGAAGAGATTGAGCCTATTGGGAATGGAACTCAAGGTGCCCTGGAATTTCTTCTGGGGATTTTCGCTGCTCAGCAACGTTCTTCTTGAAGTTGAAAAATCTATCGAAACGAACTCCATTTCCTTATTACTTCCATTAGATTCCTCAATTTCATCTTTACAATTGTCAACAACCATTCTGATACTTGTACTCTGAGCTTTTCTCAAGTCAAGATCAGAACCTTATAACCAATTATAATGATACAGAACAATTTCACAAACACTGCAAGGGCATAAACAGAACCAGCTGAGATAAGTACTAAAAATTCCATGGCAAATTACAAGTGGATCCAAAGAACATGGAATATCAAGACACAAACTTTATATAAACAGATCATTCTAAACTGATCATTAAATGATCAAGGTCAAACCCCAAAATCTAATTCTAAACAAAATTCAACAGATCCATAATCTAAAAATCATGGTAACCAAACATGCTCTATAAGATAGAAATCTCAGAAAAGTAACATCAAAATTCAAAAGGCATATTCAGGAATTGGTGCAAAGCAGAAACAAAAACACACACATACATACCTAAGAAGGCGTTGAAAGCAAGTAAGAATCAGATTCGACAAAACTCAGAAAAGATGAAACCGCTGCAGCTGCAGGATTTGAAAAACAAAAATGGTTAGTTCGTTTATTCTTGCTTGGAACAAAGTAATAACTATAAAGCAGGGTTTGGAAGTAAAACCTTTCAATCATGAGAGTCAAAGAGATAGGTAACTGCCACTTGCAACCAAAAATGGAAAATAAGAAAATGAAAGGACACAGCTCATGCTATTGAAAATTCTAAATTCCATTTGGTGGGTGCAGGTTTCTTGTTATCTATATGTAAGAAACCAAACAATGACAACATTAAACGGAAAAAAACTGACCCAGTAAAAGAAAGGAAGAAAGAAACAAAGGAGAACAACAAGGAAACTGAAAATATTTTTTTTTCTTTTTCTTTTTTTAATCTAATCTAGTCATCTGAGTTTTGTCACCAAAGTGGAAGAGAAATATGGGTCCCACCATTGTGTAAGTGAAAAATGAATCAATGTTTGTTTATTATTGTTTTTTAGTTATTTTTTAAAATCTTTTACAAGTTTATCTGTAATTCATAATTTTTAAGAGATATAATAATTCTTTTAATTCTTTCTCAAAATTAAAGAATAAATTATCCTTTTATACATATTATAATGTAATAAACTTAATTATACACACATACAATATTTAAATATAAAATATTAAATATAATTTTTTTAGTAAAAAGTAATAACATAACAAATAAAAAAGAAAAAACAAATAATAAGAAATTGCTTAAGAAGCAAGACAGTCTCGTTGAATGCTACTCTCAAATTTTTTTTAAGATAACGAGAGCTTTACTTGGTGAGTATGATTTCTTATCGTTGTCTTTGTCATGATGTTTGCTCACTTTGTTTGCATCTCTCAAGATCAACCGAAGATTAACATGACATTGCTAAGACATAATGTCCCAAAATTTTAGCACCAAAGGATCAACAAAATCAGAGTTATCTGAAAATTATTGACAAGAGTAAAAGGCATTCATAAAATCTGTTTCACAAATAACATCTTTTTACCCCAAGTCATGGGCTAGAAGATATCATCTTCAAATAGTAAACAATTCTACTTGCAGAATATTAAGACTCTCAATCGTTTTCAAATAGTCACGTTGCCATTTGCCAACTTCCATTCCAATTTCTGTTACCACAGACAAAACCAACATGATCACCAATACCAGGATAACTTACATCATAATTAATCTTAAAAATATCCACCAAGAAAAATTCATGAATCACTAATGATAGAGGGGATAAAAATTCGTTACAACTCAAAAATATTTTGAAACTCCTTTTTCAAGGACAATGCTATACTAGTCACCTTATTCAGGGGTCAAGACTTGTGTGGATGTAAGATCTCATTATTTCTGAAACGCCAAATCCACCATAGACCAAAAAAGAATCTAAAAGGACATTTTTTACTATGAAGCAACAACCAGTTCATCAAATTCAAAGGTTGATCAAAAATTTCCAAAACTTGCCAAACTAGTTGAGCTTTCAGACAATCCTAAATACAATGAACAACTGATTCCTGACCAAAAAAAATATTGTAGACAACTATCCGTCAGTGAGATGTCCTTCCTGAAATGAAAAGTAGTAGTGGGCAAAGCCTCCCTAAAACAAAGTCAGGCCAAGAATTTATGTTTTACCGAAATAAACTGATGCCAAAACCAAAGCCAATTTCTCTGGTCCTCCAAACAAATTTCTTCTTATTAAGTCACAAATAACCACTACGAAAATCATAAACCTTTG
This sequence comes from Arachis hypogaea, assembly GCF_003086295.3. Classification (NCBI taxonomy): domain Eukaryota; kingdom Viridiplantae; phylum Streptophyta; class Magnoliopsida; order Fabales; family Fabaceae; genus Arachis; species Arachis hypogaea. The sequence goes on along the minus strand of NC_092042.1, from coordinate 8,330,971 downwards.
ATGTTGCACTAAACCAAAATCATTCTACCTCTAAACCTGCTTGCACATCTGGATTATAAAAAAAAATATTACCTTACAAAAACTGATTTAGAAGATAATAAATATTATAAAGGTGCCACGGTTCAGATGACCAAAAATCCAAAATCCGAAAATCCATATCATATATAATTTCAATTCTAGATAATTAATATATTCCATCATTTCTATTTTCATGGAATATAAAACTTGAAAAATGTTTATTTAATCCTAAAGCACATTTAATATATACTCCAAAAGCTTAATTTATCCAAACTTTAACTATATATTAAATTAGTTAAATGAGTAATTAATTTTTGTATTACAAATGTGCAAAATAATTATATATTTATTTGGCTACGTTACTATACAATACAATCATATTAGATATATATTAAAATCAACTACTAAAATCAGTTATAATATAAAATACACATTAAAATATAAAATACACACTAAAAATAAATTAAATTATACATATATTTATATATAAATACATAATAATTAATTTTAATGTACAAATAATATTTTTTTATACCATCATAATGTATAAAAAAATAATTTACTCTCTAATTTAAATAAAAAAAATACTTGACCAGTTACCTATAAACTTTACCAATATTAATATATCCTTTTGAAAAGTATAACATCTCTTGTATGGCATTAATTTTATTATTGGGTCAACTTTATCATATTTTATGTTAGCTGACAGGAGCTTGAATGCGATACACTTAACAGATCATGCAATGACATGTCTTTCTCCGTAGTTTAGGAATTTTAAATTAAAGAGTGAGCAAGCATTTTTTTTTAAGACGATACACTTTTGGTGTCTTAAATTCGCCACATTAATGATTACTAATAAACTATAATTATCAGCAACCAGAAAAAAGGAAGGAAAAAAAGGGCCAAGGAACTATAAACTTAATACACTTCTTTCTTTTTCATCCAACATAACCACATATCAACTTTCTTCATTTATCAATTGTAACTAATTTTTAGGTTAGGCCAATTTTGATATATTACCCTCCCAACCTTTTTTTTTTGGGTATCCCAAGGTATTCCCAATCTGGTAAGTCAAGGGCTAATCCATTACAAATCTAAATTTCATTTAAGAGTCTGTCGCTGACTAATGAGTTGTTGCATGCATAAATAAGGATTCGAACCTCCCAACATTTGGTTAAACAGACAAATAGGTTGACCACTCGATCAACCTTTCCAACTAAAACAGTTGAAAATGATGACATTTACCTTCTTTTTGCATGAATTACAATGGCAAAATAAAAGAATAAGAATGACTAATAATGAGTCAGATTGAATAACAATGTAATTTGCATTGTAAATGCCTCAAAATTAAATGGTATGTAAATATTAAAACATCTCCCTATGGATAATAATAGGTTCACGCAATCTCAAAAATAAACTTAGTTCTTGAATTTAAGTCCACTTTGAAACCAGGAAACAAGTACACTTTATATATAAGTTAGATTTGTAAGATGAACAAACTTGAACGACAAGTATAAAATACAAGGCAAATCATCAAACATGAGTCCAACCCACAAAAGACTAAGGTGTGCAATTTAAGTAAGATCATCCTCCTCAAGTTCTTTGGCTTTCAGCTTTTCCTTCACCCTCAAAAGAAGCGTTGTCTTCAATGAATCCTACACAAAATTCATGCATAAATGCAATATTCATCATCAAATAAAGACTAGAGCCTCTTATGGAATGATCCAAACAGGTGCAGGTTATATAAGTCGATAACAGCTTACCAGAGGGCTCATGCTATCGAATTCCTTGATAACTTCGGTAAATTTTGTGACATCTTCTTCATCCATCGCGGAAGCAATATTCTGCTCAATTTTTCAAAAATTTCAGTACTTCAACTGGATCACAGATTAGCAAGATTCTAAAAGGTCCTGGGATTCTTATACATTGTACTTTGTAATTAAAAATTAATAAGGAAATTCCACAACGGGTGACATACCGCCAATAGTCTATATTCACGTGTGCCTCCAAATGTTGGATCCATCTCCTGCCAAATGGAAAAAAAAAAAGGTCGCATAAAAAGAATTGCGCAACAAGCTATTTTTTCAGGAGAAAGTCTAAGGGCCAGCACTTTTATTAAAATTTGGTCATCATTTAACTAACAAAAGAAAAGTGAGTAATCTCACACCATTAAAAACACTAATGATGGCTAATCATAAAACCTGATGGTCCCCTAACACTCATCTTTTTCCAGACTCAAGTAAAGTAGTCTAAAAAATATTAGACCTGATATCGCTCCAACGCATTGGTGATAGCGACAACGTCTCCCTTGCAAAGTTGGCAAATGCCGGCATTAAGAAGATGCCCTCTAGCTCCATATTTCAGCAAATTATTGTTGAGAGATTGGCGTGCTATGTCTTCGTAAATCTCAATTGCCTTCTGGTATCTATAGAATTATCATAAGAACAAGCATAAATTTTAACTGAAATGGAAGGCTAAAATAAAGTAACTTTCTAAAAAGTAATTGCAACCTCCTATAAACGAAACAAAATGCAACTATGGACTGAATAACCGAAAAGAAAAAAAAAATATTTGAATTAAAAAAAACTCACTGTTCTAGTTGAGAAGCAAATTGAGCAACTTTTGCCTTGCACTGGTTTGCAGAAGTTGTCCCTTCTTCATTTTCATAAAAGTCAGCAGACTTTTCATAGTAAGCAATGGCCTGCTCAATGTTCTGTTCAGATTCATACAACTCCGCAATTTCCTGTGTGTAAATCAGTAAAAACTAGTGTGAGATGTTCATAAGGGTTCCAAAAAGAATACCCCCAAAAAGAGGGATACCATATATAAAAAAATATTCATACACAAAATAAATAAATAAAATATCATATGTAACCAAAAATAAAAAACATAATGTATACCTTCAAATATTTAGCTGCCATAGTGATTCTTCCAATTTCACAGAAAAGATTTACAGCTTGGTCTAAGCAAGATACAGCCTCTGCATTAAGAGAGATAAAAATAAAGTGAATTTTTGAATGGCACCGTTTTCTTCATATTAGTGCAAGCCATGGCATGTTAGCACAAGGTTCATGGTTAGCAACATATAGAATTTTAACTTGGGAAAATCAAGCTTAGCAAAATAGGATGCAAATAATCACCATTGTTGATTGAAAATTTTAAATCAACTTGCACGGACTAGAATCTTCATGAAACATGGTTAAAGAATTGAAAGAAGCGAAGTTTGAATTGAAAACAATAATCATCTATTTACTAGAAGATGTTGAAAATTTGAAGAATTACCAAGAATGTTCAAGAGAGGTATTTGATTATTAAAAGAATGATGACAAAGCATGCAAGTTCTACAAGCTTCATGATCATCACCAATGTAGTCTTAGTTGTTAAGAAAAAGAAATTATTATTTTACTAAGAAATTTAGTCTATATAAAGCCATACATGCTTTGTGTATTATGTGTGTTCCAAAAAATGAAATGAATATGTTTTGAAATGTTAGAAACTCTCCTTATTATTATGAGTGTTGGTGAGTTTGAGAGATTGAAAATATGGTAGTGTTACTTATGAGAGTGAGTGATCTTGGAGCCAATTAAGTGTGGGTATTATATTTACATTTGGTATCAGAGCCTGGTTAGATGAGAACCACTTTTAATATTGTGTGGTCCGGTCCCAAATTAGATGGAAAACTTGATTATAGTTATTGGGAGACTTTGATGTCTACCCATTTGAAGGCCTAGAACCTGTGAAATTTCATTGAACTATGTTTGCAAGAAAGAGCAGATGTTGTCTAACAGAGGAGAGATTAATTGGCGCTATCTCAATTTCATCAAGGTGTAGATTATATGGTGTTTGGAAAAATAGCAAATGCCAAAAGTACCAAAGAGGCATGGAACACGTTGAAGCTGTAATATAAAGGCATAGATAAAGCTCAGAAAGCAAAGCTACAGTCTTTCAGAAGGGAATATGAAAGATATGAGATGTCTAGCTCAGAAACTGTTGAGCAATATTTTACTCGTGTTACGGATCTTGTCAATAAGATGAGAGTCTATGGAGAAGATATGCAATAGTAAAGTGGTGGAGAAAATTCTTCGCACCATGCCGATGAAATATGACCATGTGGTGGCTACGATACTAGAATCTCACGATATAGATACCATGATGATTGCAGAGTTGCAAGGAACCATGAAAAGCCACATCAGTAGAATACTGGAGAAGTCAGAAAAATCAACCGAGGAAGCCATGAAAAGTCGAGTGAATTTAAACAATGTTGCAGAATCAAGTCGTACACAAGAAAGACGAGGTTGCGGTTTTAATTTTTAAAGTAGAGGCAGAGGAAGTTTCAGATGTAGAGGTCGTGACAATTACAACCAAGGAAGTTCTAATAATTTTACACCACCTAATCAAGGAAGAGGTGGAACAAATTTCAGGTCTGTCAACCGAAGAAGAGGTCGAGGCAATTTTTATCAAAAAAGAACCAATTTCAATTGCTTTCATTGTGGAAAGTATGGACACAAAGCAGCAAATTGCAGATTCAAAATAATGAATAACAATCAAGCACACATTGCAGAAAATCAGCATCAAAATATTGATGATGATCCGAGTACTCAAACTTTATTTTTTACAAGTAATTCATATGCTGAAGATGAAAATATATGGTACTTGAATAATGCCTGTAGTAATCATATGTCTGGTAGAAAGGAGTTATTTTCTTCACTAGATGATTCAGTTAAACTATTATTGAAATTTGGTAATAGTACAAAGATCCCTATTGAAAGAAAAGGGCACATACCAATTAGATTGAAGGATGGTTCTCTGAGTTATATTTCTGATGTTTTCTATGCTCCGGAACTTGATTACAATTTACTGAGTATGGGACAATTATCTGAGAAGGGATATAAGATGATAACGTATCGTGGATATTGCACTGTATTTGACAACAATGGACGGTTCATAGATAAATTAAAGATAATTTCAAACATAATATTTTCGTTAAAAATTCAATATGTTAATCCCTCTTGCATGAGTTATGTGATACTTGATGATAACTGGCACATGTGATTTGGGCATTTTCATTTTTTTTGCCTAAACTACCTGCCAAGAAAAGGACTTGTTTTTAGACTACCACAGGTTCATATTCTCAATTGTATTTGTGAGATTTGTCAAATAGGAAAGAAGCACAAAGATCTATTCCCTACAGGAAAGTCATGGAGAGTCAGAAGGTTACTTGAAATTGTATATTCAGATCTCTGTTCTGTAGAAATTTCAAGCAACGGTGGTAGTAGGTACTTTATCATTTTTATTGATGATTTTAGTAGATATACATGAATATGTTTTTTGAAGCAGAAATCCAAAGCATGTGATACCTTCAAGACATTCAAGGCGTTTGTTGAAAAACAAAGTGGCTATAAAGTCAAAATTCTTAGAACAGATAGAGGAACAAAATATCTTGCTTGTTCAGATTACTTTAAGCAACACGGAATTTAACACCAACTAACAACTAGATATACTCCTCAACAAAATGGAGTTGTTGAAGGAAAAAATAGAATCATCATGGATATGGTCAGATGCATGCTCAAGTCAAAACAAATGCCTAAAGAGTTTTAGGCAAAAGCAGTCACAACGGCAGTTCATATTTTAAATAGATGTCTAACGAAGAGTGTTCATTATAAACTCCAGAGGAAGTTTGGAGTGGAAAACGGCCTTCCATCTATCATTTTAGAGTCTTTGAGTGTATTGCTTATGCCCACGTACCAGATCAATTAAGGAAGAAGTTAGATGACAAGGTGAGAAGTGTATCTTTATCGGCTATAGCACAGACTCAAAAGCATACAAGCTGTATAATCCAGAATCAAAGAAAGTAATGAGACATAACGTTTGACGAGAAAGCCATGTGCGACTGGAACACAAAGACAGAAAAGCAGCTGACTATAATTCCAAATACGTGTGATGAAGTAGAAGAAAGGCAACCTGACACAACTGAACAACCAGAATCATCTAGAAGATCTCAAAGAGAGCGGAGACTACCTGCTAGATTAGCAGCTTATGAAGTTGGTAATGACAACGATCTGTCGGATGAAAAAAGCATAAATTTTTCTCTATTTTCATATTGTGAGCCGTTGAACTTTGAAGAAGCCTCTAAAGATAACAATTGGAAGAAAATAATGGACAAGGAGATTCATGCCATTAAGAAGAATGACACATGGGAGTTGACAGATTTACCAGCAGATAAGAAGCCGATTGGAAGAAAAGTGGATTTACAAAACTAAGTACAAATCCAGTGGTGAAGTTGATTGTTTCAAAGCAAGATTAGTTGCAAAGGAAAACAAACAAAAACTAGGTATCGACTACTTTGAAGTATTTGCTCCTATTGTTAGATTAGACACTATTCGTATGATTATTTCACTCTCGGCCCAAAATAAGTGGAAGATCCATCAAATAGATGTTAAGTCTGCATTTCTAAATGGTACTTTAGAAGAAGAAGTGTACGTTGAGCAACCTGTAGGATATGAAGTTCTTGGAGAAGAAGATAAAGTTTACAAGTTAAAGAAAGTTTTGTATTTAACTGCAACCAGACCAGATATTATATGTGGAGTTAGTTTGTTTAGTAGATTTATGGAGGAGCCTTGTACCAACCATTTGCAAGCGGCAAAAAGAATTATTCGATATATCAAAAGTACTTTAAATGATGAAATTTATTATGAGAATACTAATGAAATAAACCTTGTTGGCTATATTGATAGTGATTGTGCCGGAGATATAGAAACAAGAAAAAGTACTTCAAGATTTGTATTTCATCTTGGTTCTGGTGCAATTTCATGGTCGTCAAAGAAACAACCAGTAATGGAACTCTCTACAACAGAAGCATAATATATAGCAGCAAGTTGTGTAACGCAAACAGTTCGGTTATGAAGAATTCTTGAGGAATTAAACGAGAAACAAAGTACTCCAACAACAATATTTTGCGATAACAAGTTAGCTATTGCACTTTGCAAAAATCCAGTATTCCATGGAAAATCGAAGCATATTGATATTCGATTTCACAAAATTAAAGAGTTGATGAATGAAAAAGAAGTTTTGATTGAGTACTGTTACACTGAAGACCAAGTTGCAGATATATTTACAAAGCCGTTGAAGATCGAGTCATTTTACAAGTTAAAGAAGATGTTTGGAATGATTAATTCTGCAAGTTTGATTTAAGGGAGGCAATGTTGATTAAAATTTTTAAATCAACTTGCATGGACTAGAATTTTTATGAAACATGGTTAAAGAATGAAAAGAAGCAAAGTTTGAGTTGAAAACAATGATCATCTATTTACTAGAAGATGTTGAAAATTTGAAGAATTACCAAGAATGTTCAAGAGAGGTATTTGATTATTAAAAGAATGATGACAAAGCATGCAAGCTCTACAAGCTTCATGATCATCACCAATGTAGTCTTAGTTGTTAAGAAAAAGAAATTATTATTTTACTAAGAAGTTTAGTCTATATAAAACTATACGTGCTTTGTATATTATGTGTGTTCCAAAAAATGAAATAAATATGTTTTGAAATGTTAGAAATTCTCTCTTTATTATTATGAGTGTTTGTGAGTTTGAAAAATTAAAAATATGGTAGTATTACTTATGAGAGTGAGTAATCTTGGGACCAATTAAATATGTATATTATACTTACAACCATGAAAGCAAGCAGGGAGATGGATCTCAATTGTTGCCAACATACATGTACACAAAAGTTTTAATATCCAATTTAAGGAGGTGGAACCATGAAATCAGACTTTGGATAAAATGCATTGTATATTTGCAGCCAAGTTTGATATTTATACATGAAAGCTTGAATAAAGACTAAAGAGATAACAGCCAAAAAAACCTATATATTTAACCATGAAGAAAACCATAGATTTGGATTAAATTTGGTAGTATAAGTAATCATGCTGAAAGTAATTAGCCTTCCTGCATAAAGAAAATAACACTAATTGAATCCGCAAGAGTATTTTGGTGGTGTGTGCACAAAAAAAAAAAAAAAAGTAAAATGAAATTATCCATCATCTATCGTTCATTTCAATAGAAATGTTTACTTTTCTTTCGAGTAATATAAGCACACAGACATACCAAAATCAATATTTGTGAATGGTTCAACATAGTATTAAGTGCAGATAGCCATAAATTAATATGTAATCACATGTATATACAGACATACATACCACTTATATTAACTTTTTTGTAACTATGTGCTGCATCAACATAGGCACCGGCAGCTTCATGTTTGCTATCCAACTACAGGCCACGAGACAACATTGTCATTAGAAACTCAACACATGTACATCTGAACAAATCAAGCTCCAAAACTAAAATTAGAATGACGAAAAAAATAGAATCATTTACCTTGATATGGCAATTTGCCAACTTCACATAGGTGGCTCCTGCTTTATCCCCTGAAAATGTCACCATAACCAAACAACCTTAGCATCAAAGCATACTCAACCATTTTGATATACAATTACATCCACCAAAATCAACAAAAGGAGCCATCATTGATCATACATTCATGCTATGCAATATTATCAATTAAATGATCACTAACCCAAAAACGAAAAGAATATGAAGAAAAAGAAATGATCATTTTCAATCCAAAATTAAAAAAAAAAAGAGCTAAAATCCAAAGAACATAAAACAAAAAGATGAAAATTAAATTCCATCACATGGTTAAACCACCTACATGCATACAAATACAGGTACTATTACTTTTAATTTGGCCACCAAATTGTACTCATATGATGAACTTATTTTGAGTATGCATATATACAATATTGTTGACAACTATTAAATTGATATTTTAAACTTAGTCTTGAATTTATTTCAAGTAGTTAATGTACATTATTATTATTATTATTATCAGGAATATTGACAATCTTAAATCTTAATAATGGTACCAATCTCAAACATTCTAACAGTTCCATGCAAGCACAAACCAATAATTAACCTCGTACAACTAAGAACAAGAACAAGAACATGCAAATTCCATGGTTCCTAAAATTGAATGCAATGAAGAAAAATAATCCAACCCAACCAGGGATATTGACAATCTTAAATCTTAATAATGGCATCAATCACGAACATTCTAACAATTCCATGCAAACACAAACCAATAATTAACCTCATGCAATAAGAACAAGAACATGCAAATATATAATGGTTTCTAAAATTGAATGCAATGAAGAAATAGAGAAAGAAAGAAATGAATTGAGATTAAATTGACACATAACATACAAGATTTTGCGAGCTTGTAGCAATTAGCGGCTCTTTCGAATAGGTCTGCAGCATCGTCGAATTTGGAACCAAACAATCCCCAACCACCGAGCTTCTTCTCTGCTTTCTGTTCGTAATCCTGCCCTTTTTCCAAATTATCCCCCATTGCTATCGATTAGATTTTCTGAAATCGATTTTGATTGATTTTTATGTTAATTCATACATGAAGAATGTTGATGAAAGATTATGAAGAAAATGAACGGAGGCGTGTTATTACAGGTTGATACTATTCAGCACCAGATCAAAAAATTCAAAAATAAAAAACGATGCAACAGAAAACAAGTTTGCTTCTTTTTTAGTTTTTTGGTAATATGCTTTTTTTTTATTTGCCCCTTTCCTCTTAAGCGAACAAGTGTCAAACTTTTTCTTCTTCTTTTTTAAGGAGGGCTTCAATTTTTGGGTTTTAGGATTCTTATTGGGCTTTTTTCTGTCCATTTTAATTGGCTGATCCACTTAACTATAGGTCCTACTTTTTTGGTTCCCTATTCTCCCAATTTGATAAAACAACGAAAAAACAAAGGATTTTTTTTAATTAAAAAATCAGTGTAAAATTTATTTTATAAAAATATCTAATAATATATTTTTAGATCAACAAAGTTAGCTTTTCTAATTTAATTATTTATTACCCGAACAGTGAGTTAAATAGATGAATCTAATTAGATGTATAATTTCTTTGTGTGTATTATGAATATATTAAAATTATATTTAAAAATTAAAATAAAAAATTATAAAAGAAAGTATTCCAGTTGAATTTTTTATATAGAATTAAGAGAATAACTAAAAAGAGTATCATTATAGTTTTTGATAAATAACAAAGTGTATGGTTCATACCAAAAAAAAAAAGTGTACTGTGATGCTCATTATAGTAGTTACAATGATTATATTATTTTAGTAACACTTAAAAATTATTATTAAAATTAAAATTATATTTTTTTATATTTTTATAATATTTTTTGTTATTATGTACTTACATAGTTACATACACTAAACACTACTCACATATATAGGTCAGTAGGTACTTCAATTTAAGTCCAAATCAAGTACAGTAATTATAATTAGAATTTAACTAATTTAGGACACATTTTAAAAATAAATGATCTTATATATCCAAGTTCTTTTTTATGAATCAAATTTAATTAAGTTAAATAATAAAATTTAGATAATATTATTTATAATTAATTTTTTTATATTAAACTAACTTAGTTATTTAGTTAACAGAAATACTTAATGTGTAGTATTATTTTTTAAGAATATAATAATAATAACTTTTTAATGCTTTTAGTGCATTCAATACATTGAAAATATAAAAAAATTAATCTTTATAATATTTTTTATAAAATACTTTATTTTATAGTATGTTTAACTTATCCTCTTAATACGTAAGTTAGTTAAATCCTTCAAATAATTAAGAAGTATTTTTTAAATAATAAAAAATATTACTTTAATTTTTAATAACATTTTAAAATTACAAAAAGATTTTTTCCCGTTTTAAGCAAGTAGATGGGAAAACGTGATCTGGTTTGGCTTGTGGAAGATTTATGTTTGAATGTAGAAAGATATGAGGAATGACCAGATTCGATCTTAAAATACTGCCAAAGATTTCTAAGCTGGCCTAAATGGACGGTGTGTTTAATACAAAATTCTGAGAATCTAATCGGTTAGTGAACCAAAAAATTAGAGATTTAAGAATTTAAAAATTTAATTAAAGTTTAATCCAAATTAAATTGAATATAAAAAAATATATTTTTGTATGAAATATATTTTTTTATAAAAAATATTTTTTTATTATTTATTATTTTAAATGAATTAACCGTTAAAATTATATGAGTTTGACTGATTAACTTATTTTTCAATCGATTTTTTTTTTTGAGCAGCTCATTACTAATTATTTTTTTGGTGAACTAACCAACTCAATCAAAATCATGTTTAATGTCAAAATCATGGTTTAATGTCAACTATACGATGATGAGTTAAGAATAAATTTGACATGTTTAATCTTATGAATACGTCTAATCTTATGAATATTAAATTGATATTTTTTTGGGATTATTTTAATTATTAACCTTTTAAATTAAATGTCTTACAGTATAATTGAAAAAAAAAACTAAAATTCAATATTAACAATTAATTGTCAAAAAATTTATAAGAATGCTATATATATATATATATATATATATATATATATATATATATATATATATATATATATATATTAAGTTACCAAATTATTCACTGTATGTTCGTATATAAATTATATATGTTGCTTTATAAATTTTTAATAGGTTTAATTATTTTATTGATCTCTATAATTTTGTGAAATTGTTAATTAGGACTTTATATTTTTTTTAATTAAGTTTTTGCATAATTTTTTTTATTAGGTCCTTATATTTTTTTTTCATTTATTTGGGTTCTTACACCAAATTTTTTTACTTGAATCCTTATACAATGAAATCAATTACTATTAAGAAGGACCTAATTAAAAAAAAAAGAATTGGTGCAAAGATCAAATTGAAAGAAAAAAAGTATAAGAACCTAATTAAAAATTTTGCAAAACTATAAGAACTAACAAAATAATTAATCCTTTTTAATATATATTTTATACGAATTACTAATTTTTAAGTATTTTTTAGTATAGTTGAAAAAACACACTGGCACTACTAAATTTTTTTAAAATTATTCGAGACAAAACTGAAATATTTTAAATTTATAAATTAAAAATAAAATTTTGGATAAATTTTAGGGACATTTACTATATTCTTCCCCCTAAAATAAATAGTAAAGCGTTGTCTTTGTATATTGAGCAAACAAAAAATGATGTATCATTTCTCAATTTATTATTTAAAAAAATATTAAATAATTATTAAAATTTATTGTTTTTTTATTATTTTTAATTATTAATCTAATTTTTTATTTTAATAATCTAATAATATATTTTAATATTTTTTTATTTGAACAAAATTTATACTTTTTAAATACTTATAATTAATTAATAACTAAAAATAATAATTTTTGATGGTCTTATATAATTAAAAAAAAATTAACATGTGGGTTTTTATTCTATGAAGGGAGCATGAGATTGGCGTGCCCAATAATTGACAACTAAGAAACTAAGATAGGACAGACAACGTGGAAGAAGAAGAAGAAGAAGAGATAAAGATGAGAATTCAGAATTCTCTGTCAACATTGAATCCACAATGAAATTGGAACCCAACACAATAACCACAACCGCCACCCAAGTTAATGTCCCTCTCCTCGACGACTCCCAGGAAGATTCTCAACAACATGGGTCCATTTCCGGGGCAGTCTTCAACATCTCAACCACCATGATCGGTGCCGGAATCATGTCGATTCCGGCAACCATCAAGGTTCTGGGCATACTCCCTGGCTTCATTCTTATTGTTTTTGTGGCGTTGGTAACCGATGTCACCGTGGAGTTTATGTTAAGGTACACCGCACATGGAAAATCTCTTACATATGCTTCCATGGTTGGTGAATCATTTGGCTCATTCGGCTCCCTTGCCGTCAAGATTTGTGTCATCATAACAAACCTTGGTGTTCTTATCATTTACTTCATTATTCTCGGTCAGTTCTTCTTTACTTTCTTTCTTAATTAATTAATCATCATTCATCAACAATTTCTATTCAATTTTCTCCTCTTGTTCCTTTTTCTATAGGCTAAATATGGATTTTTCCAATTTTGTCTCTTTTTTTTTATTTCCTATTTTAAGCAAATTTGGGATAACGGATAAGGAAAAGCTGGAATAGATTTTTATGATAGTCTATAAAAATTAATTACTTGGTTGGCCTAATGGTTTGGTGAGATTAAGCTGCAATTAATACATATCAGAGATTGATAGATGGTATTAATTGCGGTATGGTATGAAACAATGAATGTTGCATTACTGAGTTTTTGGTAGATTGTATGTGGGGCCAAACTTGTTATGGGCCAATCTTGTTATAGTTCAGAGTACTATGTAATCAAAATTTCAGCTGCTGTACAAATATGCATTTATATTTAGTTCACTCTTAGACTATATTTAGTAATAATCATAGGACAAAAGTATTAAAACAGTTACTGAAGTAAAAATATAATAGAAAAAATTGGTAGAACTGTGTATGCATGTGTAATAGTCTAGTTCACCTGTTTAAAGATATTATCCGTTTTGACTCTTTACGAAAATATTTGGTAACCAAAAATAATTAGCCAAAGATGAACGAAACCACTTAACTTATTAAAACACACTCAAAAAAGAGTATCTACATTTTTATAAAACATGCTGCATTTTCTTCTCTAATTGATATAGGACTTTATAGATAGTATTAGAAAATCGATGTCCTAACAAAGGCCTTGAGTCCATTGGTGGTGAAATGTAGAATCCTACAATTGGATAAGGCATCGAAACATACCATGTAAAACCTTCTTCCTTCTGAATGTGTTTTGATAGATAGATTGAGTAATTTCTTTCCTATACTAAACAAAAGTGTAAGGTGAAGACTTACGTGCAGTTGTTTTCATTGAACCTGATAATTGAGAATTATTAGATGATAATTTAGTAAAATTTGTCAGATTATCTAACAATTTTTAAATATTAACTTCACATAAAGACAACTGCACGTAAGTTTTCACTAAATCATTAGCCTCAAAATGTCGAAACAGAAAAATGAAAGATTGAGTTGAGTGGGCATGGTTTTGTAGGAGACGTGCTGTGTGGAAATGAATCGAAAGGAAGCACACATTTGGGCATCCTTCAAGAATGGTTTGGGATCCACTGGTGGACCTCGCGCGCTTTTGCTCTTCTTCTAGTTGCTCTTTTCATAATGCTCCCACTTGTTATGTTACGCCGTGTTGGTAAGTCATTTTTAATTCCTATTCAAATTGAAAAATGAAACAAGTTTGGTTGATTAACTAATTAAGCATATGATGTTGTTTTGTGTTGATGTGGAAAAAGATTCATTAAGGTATAGTTCAGCAATATCAATCCTACTAGCATTGGTGTTTGTTGCAATATGCTCTTCCATGGCTTTTTATGCATTGTGGTGCGGCAAAACTCAGCCACTGAGGTTACTTCCTGATTTCTCTCAAGTCACTGTCCTTGATCTTTTCACCACTGTCCCTGTCTTTCTCACTGGTTTTGGATTTCATGTCAATGGTTAGTAACTACTTTAATTTCATCATTAAATCATCCATTTTTTTAACTTTTTTTCTCCAAGAAATTAAATCATCAAGTTTAAGAATATTGAATATATACAATTGTATGATATTTGGTGGTGCAGTTCATCCAATTAGAGCAGAGCTAGGAAAACCAGGGGACATGAATTTGGCAGTGAGGATAGCATTGATGATATGTGTAGGCATATACTTTGCAATTGGCTTCTTTGGTTACCTGTTGTTTGGAGACTCAATCATGGCAGATATGTTAGTCAACTTTGACCAAAACTCCAACACAAGTGGTGGTAGATTGCTCAATGACATAGTTAGGTTAAGCTATGCACTCCACCTTGCCCTTGTATTCCCCATCATGAATTATTCCTTGAGGGCCAACATTGATGAACTTATTGCATTCTCAAATCGTGATAATAACAATAGGCCTCCTCTTGCATTAGACACACCAAGATTTGTGTCATTAACTCTTGGATTGCTAGCATTCACATATTTGGTGGCAGTGGCAATTCCAAACATTTGGTATTTCTTTCAGTTCTTGGGCTCTACTACCATTGTTTGCCTCTCATTCATTTTCCCTGCCTCAATCATTCTAAGGTATGTCATTTTCTAATATGAACAATGTTACATGACCAGCAAATATTGCCAGTAATAATTTGCACTCATATTTACATGGGTTTTGCACACAAGAAGCATATAGTTTACACTTTACATTTATATTTACTGGAATTTTGTACACATGAATCAATATAGTTTGCATTCACATTTTTCAGAATCTACACATATAAATTAATAAAATTTATTTGTTATTAGCTCCTAAGAGTTTTTCTTCTAATATATACTAATGTTTTTGCCAATTATATGATATATATGAATTTTTCTCTCCTAATTTTGATGAAACAGGGATACGCATGGCATATCAAAGACAAAAGATCAAGTGATGGCAATAGTAGTGATAGTTTTGGCTGTAGGGACCAGTGGAATTGCTATATGGACCAACTTGTATGGTTGACCATCTTGACATTAATGAACTGTGTCTTTTTTCTTTTAGTTCCTTTTTTCTCTCTCTCATATTATGGATCTAAGAGGCAATCAACATGTATATAACTTCTTATTTTCCCCCTTTGGTCATTTGAGTGTTTTTCTTATATTCGGTGATCAATATTATTCCAATTTTTTTAATAAAATTATTTGCATTTGTAAGTTCAGTGTATGAATAAAAGCTTTAATAATTATTTTATGTCTCATATTTTGTCTTTATTTTTTGCTTATTATTTTTTTTTAATCTATCTTATACTAAATGACCTTTTTATTTTGAATGTAATAAAGATAAAATTTTAGATTTTTCAATTATAAAAGTTTTAATACCATATTATAAAATTATTTATTTAAAAAATGTAAATTAACAAGAGATAAATTATTACATCTTTAACACATGTTATCATAAATATACAATCTTCATTTTTCATTTTAATTTTCTATAATTTAATTACCAGGAAAATATGTTTAGTGTGTGAAATCTATATTTATGAGGTTAAGAATATAATATTTCTATTATGGGTTTTATAAATGGTAGAGAGCACTGACAGAGCTTGAACATAATTTTAGGGTGGGCAAAAAAATTATGACAGATAAAGAATAATTGTCTAAATAATTTTAGTATAGGTTTCACTTAAAATAATTTTGTCTAACCTCATTTAGGATGTTATTATAAAATTTCAAATTATTTTTTGAAATCTCATTGCAAATAATTAAAATCAAATTTATTATTAAATTTGATTCTTTGAATTTTTAAAAGTTATATCTCATTTTTTTAATTATTAGAGTTGTAGAACTATCAGTATCAACTGAAGAGTTGATATTATTGAATTTATATTTTTCTCCTTTTAGTGTATTAGCCTTCCTTTTAAAAGAGTACTAATTTTTTAATTTTTCATTATTATAGTTGTAAAAAATTTGAAATATATAAACTACAAAAATATTTAAAAAATAATAGTTCGAATCATAAATACTAAAAACTATAATAATTATTGAATATTTGAAATCTTTGTTTAGTAAAAAAAATTCAATAAAAACTCATAAAGAATAAAGTAATACTAAGTTAAGTAGATAAGGAAAAGCCGAAAAGCAGTAAATAGTAATAGTAATACTACTAAATATTATCATTTTAGGCATAAAACTTGGCCAAACAATAGTATATACCCATATTTGTCCGTGTTTCCATATAAGAAACATATAATTTGTACCTATATTTATAGAGTTTGTACATGAGTCAATATAATTTATACCTATATTTTTTATTACACACATAAATTAATAAAATTTATTTATCGAAGATAATTTAGTATTTGTGTTGGTCAAATAATTACTAAAATCTGTTGGCCGCTAGAATTTCTGAAAAAAAAAAGTTTGCAAAATTAAGAATTTAAATTTTAAAAGGTCTTGTGATTTTGTGTTTATTTAATTGGGTGTTTCAATTAGTCAAAATTTAAGAAGCTCAATTATTTAAGTCTATTTTATCTATTAATCCAATATATTATATATTATTATAATTAAGTATGAATTTAAACTTAAATACTTTAAGATATTTGAGTTAGAAAAGCAAAAATATTAACAAATTAAACAAACAATATTACGTATAACAAAACTACTGCCGATGGTAGAGAGCAAGATATTGCATTATTGCTCTAGATAAAAACCACGCATTCTTGAGTTTTGAATTTGTTTTTGCTTTTTAATTTTAGTGGTGGTGGTAGCTACCTGCTTCCCATGTCACTATAACGTGCATGTTCAATACACTTTAATGGGGCCATTATTTCAATATTCTAATAATGCAAGCAAAGGCGTTTTCGATTAAATGAATTACTGGTATGCTAGATCGATCTGTGTGATGTAACTTGACATAAATAAGTGGGGAAGGGAGGTGTTTATAAAATGATAGACAGAAGGCACCAATGAGGTTTGATCATCATTTTTTGTTTTTTGGTGTTTTGGGTTGAGGTTGATGTAAAGAATGAGAATCGTGGTTTTATTTTTAGGCCAATTCTCCCATACCTTTAATTTTGGTGCCTAAATTGTCGAAGTTGCTTTTTGTAGTAAGTTTTAAATATTAAAAAATTATTTATTTTTATATTTTTTAATTTAAATATTAATTTTTATCTCTTTTTAGTAAGTTAGGCAAGTGTATATAGGCACCATAGCATACATCTTATTTTTATCAGCGTGAATTTCATATTAAGTTAATAGTCAAATTAGTCTCTGAAAGATAAGACATTTTTCAAATTTATTTTTGAAAGATTTTTTCAATTAAATTGGTCTTTTAAAGATTGCGAATTAATCGTATTTGTTCTCAGGTCACTCCATTAACAATTTTTTTCAAAGATTGATATTATAAAACGTTAATTGATAACATATATAATATCTGATATGTCTAATTAGATATATATTGACCAAATATGTTTATAAAAATTTATTAATTTAGTCATTTTTTTCAATTATAAAAATTTTATTTCTAATATGATCTAGTGACTAAATTGATAGATTTTCGTAAACATATTTAGTCAATGTCTAATTGAACATATTATGTGTCGTGTATGTAATCAGTTAACATTTTACATCATCAATAGTTGATGAAAATTGTGAGTGGAGTAAGTGAAAGACAGATACGATTAATTCGTAATTTTTAAAGGACCAATTTAATTGAAAAAAAATTTTAGAAACGAATTTAAATAATATCTTATCTTTCAGGAACTAATTTGACTATTAACCCATTTCATATTAGACGAGGAATTAAAAGACAAATTTCATAGGTAAAATTGTTGTTACCTTTTTTTTCTAAAGGTTTAGAATAGATACCTTATATCTCTTAGCATTATTACTAATGCAATAGTTAACATAAATAAAGAGTGCAGTGCTGGAATCCTAAAAGGGGAAGGAAGTAGCTAGAGGTGGTGGGATGATTGTCGATGAATGATGGAACTAGGTGGAAAGAGATTTAGAAATTAATTATGTTATATAGATATTAAAAATTAGCCATTATATAAAATTACGTGTTTAGAATTAATTTGGTTTAATCAAAAAGTTAATTTACTTGTCTACGTAAATAAATATTAGATGATTTAAATTTTACTTTATCTATATAGTAACTCATTATTTAAAAAAAAATGTTTAAATAAAACTTTGATCGACTGTAAATTAATTTTTAGTATGACAAAATAAAAAATATTGTAAAAAACTAAAAATTTAATGTAATTGATAATAATACAAACTCACTTGATTCATCTCCAAAATTTAAATTTTGAATCGAATTTATCTTACATGAATAATACATTCTCTCTATTTTATATTAATTTTTTTAATTTTATACAAATATTATGATGATTATGAATTTTTTAAAATATAATTAATTAAAGAAAAAGATAAAAAAAATTGAAGTACTATTTTTAAATTAATTTTTAATCTTCTAACTTTTTAATAATAGAAAATATAATAACTAAAATATAATTAATGATTTTAAAAATTAAAAATAAGAGTTAATTTAGAACAAAAATTAAAATAAAAAGAGTGTTAATATATAAAAATAATACTAAAGAAATATTATTATTTTTTGTCGATATTTAATCAATAATAATTTACAATTTATATCCATATTTTTTAAAATTTATACACATAAATTAATAAAATTTATTTATTAAAAATAATTTAATATTTATATTAATTAAATAATAATAAAAATACTAAAAATTACTTCTGTAAGTCTAACTATAAAATAGAAGGGCAGGTCGCCATCGAAATTAATTATACAGAGTTACACTTACACATATACATTGACAGAAATAGCCATGACAAACAGAAACGTTGAACATCATCTTATAAGCCAAAAGCCGAATAGTAAGAGGAAAACTGGAAAAGGGTATAACATTCACATCAACCACTTTTCCGTCCACATTCATTGCGCGTCCCCATTCACCATTCCAACCTGTCTCTCACACAATCGCATATTATACTAACCAAACAAAAAGCACCACGCAGAACCTCCTCATTGGAATTACAATCCTACCCCTATCCCCCATAACACCTTCACGTTTAGCACGTGCACATTCTGAGGGTATTATTGGTAATCCAAACACCCCAATCATTCATCTCACGTGCCTATAAAAACCAACACTGGTTTTGTACGTTAATAATAATAATTTCTGCAAAATAAAGCTGCTTCTGCTGCTTCCTTTCTTCTTCTCTCTTATTCCTCTTCTGGTGACATATTTTCCGTGAAAATGTCCCCGGTGGCCGGAGCACGCGTCCCACTCTTGCCAGCTACTAAGCTGGTGGCGGAGGTGCCTCCGGCGACGGTATCCGGTGCCGTGTTCAACGTGGCGACGAGCGTAATTGGCGCGGGAATTATGTCAGTTCCGGCGACGATGAAGGTGCTGGGAGTAGTTCCGGCGTTCTTGATGATATTTGTAACGGCGATTCTGGCGGAGATATCAGTGGAGTTTCTGATGAGGTTCACGCATTCCGGGGAAACGACGACGTATGCCGGCGTGATGAGGGAGGCGTTTGGTTCGTTAGGAGCAGTTGCTGCACAAGTTGGTGTTATAATCACTAACCTTGGATGCTTAATTATGTACCTAATTATTATCGGTAAGCATGTTTCTTTATTTGTTTTGATTTTCTTTTCTCAAGTAATCAAATAAGCTTACTTAAATTAATTTCCTTATTAGTTGTTATGAATTCGAGCCGGAGAATATTTTAGCTAATTTAAGGGGAAAAATCTATAAATGTGTGAGAATTTAAGTTGACCAAAAATTTGTAAATTTAGTTTTTTTTAAATACTATTTATATATTAAAATTAACCACTTATTTTATGTATAAATAAATATATATTCGAATAATTTATTTTTAATATACTTTTTATTTTTTATATTAATAATTAATTTTGGTGATTGATTTTAGTGTATATTTATCAATCTTGTTTTTTGTTTAAATTAAAAATATTAGAATTTTAGTTTCTTTTATTTTAAATTATTGTCCGGGTTTAATAACGTAATTTTTTGAGTGAACAGGTGATGTTGTTTCTGGGAAGCAAGGAGAAGGAGAAGTACACTTGGGAATCTTGCAGCAATGGTTTGGAATTCAATGGTGGAATTCTCGTGAATTTGCACTCCTTATTGTCTTGATTTTTGTTATGCTTCCCTTGGTCATGTTCCGTCGCGTAGGTAAATATCACAGTTCATAATGGTTAGATATATAATTTAATATATTTAAATAAATTATTTAACACAATACATATTCACGGCTTATATTTTGGTTTCTTTTGGCAGAGTCGTTGAAATTCAGCTCTGCAATATCAACGTTTCTTGCTGTGGCATTTGTTGGAATATGTTCGGTTATGGCTATTATTGCTATTGTGCAAGGACACACACAAATGCCTAGATTTTTTCCTCAATTGGATCAAAATACTTCTTTCTTTGATCTCTTCACAGCTGTTCCTGTCATTGTCACAGCCTACACTTTCCATTTCAATGGTACTCATCTTTCTATCAACCAAACTCTTCATTGAAAGATACTCTTGGCCATAACATTACTATTTTGCTAAGATTGATCCATGTTTTGCAGTGCATCCAATTGGTTTTGAGCTTGAGAAGCCATCAGACATGACGAAAGCGGTTAGAATAGCATTGTTGCTGTGTGCCGGAATATACTTTGCAATAGGGCTATTTGGGTACCTGTTGTTTGGAGATTCAATAGAATCAGACATTCTCATAAACTTTGATCAGAATGCTACTGGTTCTGCTGTTGGTTCATTGCTTAACACATTGGTCCGTTTGAGCTATGCTTTCCATGTGATGTTGGTGTTCCCTTTGCTCAACTTCTCATTGAGAGCCAACATTGATGAGTTCCTGTTCCCCAAGAAGCCTCTTCTTTCCACAGACAACAAGAGATTTCTTACCATTACTCTCGCATTGTTGGTGTCTAGCTATGTTTTTGCTATAGCACTTCCAGATATTTGGTACTTCTTTCAATTTCTTGGATCAACTTCTGCTGTCTGCCTTGCCTTCATCTTCCCTGCTTCAATTGTTTTAAGGTACTTTATTTATACCCGCTCCAAGTGTTTTAAGTCAGAAATATAAATCAATCATATTATATATGTTTATAATCATTTATACAAAGAGAAACTCTTGGGGCATTAGTTTTTTCTTTTAATTTTAGCCATCGTTTAATGGGACTGTTCAACAAATAAATTTTACTTATTTATGTTTCTAATTCTGAAAAAAAAAATACAAAAATTGAATTGACTTATGTAAGTAAATTTTAATAAATATAGGTTGTAAATTATATTTTTTTCTAAATTTTTTATAAATATAAATATAAATATAAATTATTATTGACTAAATACGTACTCAAAATGATAATATTTATTAGTCATATATTATTGTTTTTATATAATTATATTTAAAATATAAAATATATAATAAAATTATATAAAATAACATATGTATTACATCTATGGTGGTTATTTTTTTTATATATAGATATAAATTAATCATATTACGTATGTTAATTTTATAAAATATATATTAAAATACAAAATATACGTTAAAAGTATTGTAAAACAATATATATTTAAATATAAATATATAATAATTAATTCGATATCTGAATTTTTATGTGTGTATATAGTATTTTTTAATATAAATATATTGAATAAGCAATAAAACATTCAAGAACATTTTTATATTTTTTTTTTTTATTTAAAAATTAGATTACTTGTTTTAAAACAAAATGTATTATTTTTGTATCTGTCTTAGTTTTCAAATATGTTTGTATTCTTGATTATATCTTAATATGTTGATCGAAAATATCTGCCAAAAAATAACCGTGACAGATTAGGGTTGTCTAACTTTTACAAACTAGGATTGTCTAATTTCTTTTTCCCTTTTTTAACAATTACAGAGATGCTCCTGGTATAGCAACAAAGAGGGACAAAATGATAGCACTAATTATGGTTATAGTAGCTGCAGTAACAAGTGTGATTGCCATCTCCACCAACATATGCAATTATTTCGGTAGCAGTAGTTCATGAATGTCATTTTCTTCCCTCATTTGTAAAAATTAATTTTGATTAGAAAAGAGGTTGAGGTGGTGAGAGAATTATATTCTAGAATTGAGGTGCTTGTGCTTCTTGAGTTTGTTCTTGGATGGCATTTTTATTTGTTTGTACAAATTTCATATAGAGCCATCTATAATATATAATGGAAGAATGTAAATTATCAAGAAGACTAATATAATATGAGAGATGGAAGGTTCCATTTGTTGTACCTTTTGATCTTTTTTTGTTGCAAATTTTGATTACAATATTATGCAATCCCCAAGTATATATATATGTTCACATTCCCAATCAAAATCTAAAAGATGTGGAGTCTTATTAATTATAACATGTATTATTGTTTAACTCTTAATTAATAATTATTTAAACAGATCTTGCAGCCGTACCTCTATTGATATATCTTGTATTTTGTATTATTATCATTCGGTCCATAATTTCATGAATTATTTAATTTACAAAAATGTTAGGTGTACAACTTTTTTTTATTAACCAAGTTAACAAGTTGTTAAAATTAAAAACCCTCACACTCGCTCTCTTTTTCTTCTTTAACGAACAACGAAATTACGTGGTGCTTATAAAGAAAGCTCACTCTCGAATCCTTTTTCTTTCTTCTTTTTCTTCGCATCGTGCTCAACTCTTTCTTTTTCCTTTTCTTTCAATTTTTTTTCACATTGTGCTCGACACCTTCTCTTTCTTTGCATTTTGTTCAAAATTACGTAATGCTTGTCTGAGTTTTCGTTAAAAATGTGAATCTTTGGTAATTATAAAAAATTATAATTTAGATGAACTAAATCAATGTGAATTGGATGTTTTTTCTGTATCAAACATAATTGAGGAGCTATGAATAATTTTTTTTTGTAGTGAATGATTCTATATTTAATGATTCTGGCAAATTAGTTAGGATATTAGTTTTTATGTTTGATATTTATGTGTTATTTATATATATTTTTGTTCTTTTGTTCTTGATTTTGGTTGTTTATGATGATTTTAGTTTTTGTTTGTTGAGTTGTTGTTTGAAAAATTAGTATTGTTCTATAATTTTAGTTTTTGTTCTATATATGTGATTGTATTCTATGCTACCTAAAATATGTGTTATGCGTAAGTATTTGTATATATGCTGCACCAAACCAATTTTTTTTTTTATGTGATAATCACTGTGGCTATTTCAGGATCAGTTATTGTATGCTTAAGATTGCAAATGCATAAAAAGAAGAAAGAAAGAAAGCTCTCACTAAGGTAATTTTCATATATCATTTTATATTTTTTTATTTTAATCTTATTTTTAATTCTCTAAATTTGATTTTTTTTTTTTTTAGGATTTGAATTTGGTAGATCATCAATGGTGGAGCAATGTTTAATTCTTTATCATGGACAAAGCATGATTCAATCAAATTGAACATAAATTTGTAAACAAAGAAAAATAAAGATATTTGTAATTTTGCTTTTTCATTATTTTAGTTAGAAATTATGATGGATTTTAATGCATGTTAGAATAAAACAGAAAATGAGTTGTTTGTGCTGACATAAATATTTTATGTGCTACGCTAAACAATTTGTGTGCTAGGCATGACAATTTTGTGCTAGTATAATAGTTTTTGTGATATACAATAAAGACAACAACAAAACGAAATTTACAAAATATTTGTGATCTTAACATTAAATAAAGAAAGTAAATTTATACAATGAGTTTTTAACAAAATTTCCAAAAATTTTAGAATAAGCAAAAAATAAATATTTGTGTTATTGACATTGAAACTAAGAATTAATATTTTCAGCAGGCTCTATTCGTTGTTGATTCACTTGTGTCAAAGCTGCTTTCTCAGTTGATGACTGTGTATCAATCCCAAAATCAAAGGACAGACATGAGAAATCTCAATCTTTGGTTACTTTTCAACCATCCACAACTCAGCAGCAACATATGCTTGATTAGCTTTAGCCAAACTATACAAAAACAAAAGAATTTGGTTATACAGAAAAAATTTTGTTGCTCAACACATAAAATACAAAGTATAACACAATAATTAGCTATTCTAGCACATAAAATTAGAAAAACGCACCTCTCAGCCACATCTGTCGGATCTTTAATTGCTGGCTCAACAGTTTTTTCCTCTTCCTCGCTCCTCTATGCGAAATGTTACATGTGAAAAGGGTGGATATTGAGGAACATCTATAACTTGTTCTCTTTTACTGAAACATCGATTATATTAATTTTAATCAATCTATATAAAAGTATATAAGAGAACATGCAAGCAACACAATATTTGGTTCTCAACACATAAAATACAAAGTACAACACAACAATTAGTTATTCTAGCACACAAACAAAAAAACCTCTCAACAGCATCTGTCTAGTCTTGAGAGATGTAGCAACAAAATGTACAGCTCATTTGTGATCGCCAAGAACAGAGATGTGTTGCATTTCATAACTAAAACTATATAATAAAGTAAAGCATACAAAGAATAAAACACAACACACAAACGGTGGACCTCGGTATATAAACATTTAAACACAACACACACTATGAAACTCAGCACTAAAATACAAAATCAAAGCATGTAGTATGAAACTCAATACAGAAATATAGAATCAAAGCACATAAAGAAAAAGAAAAAGAAAACAGTACTGAAAAACAAAATGAGGAAAAATCGAACTCATTATACCTTGAATAGTCATCAGTTTCTTTTCTTTTTAGATTTTATTCGAGTTTTTATGCTTTGATTTTAAAAAATTTTGAAATCTA
Source organism: Arachis hypogaea (assembly GCF_003086295.3). NCBI lineage: Eukaryota > Viridiplantae > Streptophyta > Magnoliopsida > Fabales > Fabaceae > Arachis > Arachis hypogaea. Next base: position 8,305,645 of record NC_092042.1, on the reverse strand, counting down.
AAGATTAAGATGAAAAGGTTTTAAAATGAGAGTGAAAAAAGGGTTTTGAAATGAGGGTGGAAGAAGAACAAAATGTGCGTACTTTGAATTGGCGTTAATGTAGTGGGTGTGCACGTGTTTTTTTTAGAGTATTTTTAGTTGTTGTTGGATTAACTTAATTGAGTTTGGTTGCCAAAAAAATTTATACATATAGTAGTACTGTTTAATTTATTCGTCTTTTGTCCTTTCTTAAATTTTCTTTGAGAAGATTGCTCAAGTGCTCAAATCAAATCTATTTAGATCACTAATAGATTTAGGTCCACTTTGGATAAACAACTTAATTAAGTTATTTTTAAAAAAATAATTTAAACAATAAATTATTATATTAAAAGTAGCTTATAATAAAATAAGTTATTTTGTATTTAACTTTTTAGTTCTAAAAGTATTTATTTTATAGAAATGTGATAAAAAGTAGTAGCATTATTGTTCCGGGGCTTACCTAGAACCGGACGGTGGTTGGGCTTGTTTGTGAAGCCCAAGCGTTGGAGGAGTGTGGTCTACGACTTGGTTTACGTCTGGGAGCCGCCTCCGAGTTGTGTATGTAAAAGAATGGGGGGTGGTACCTGGAAAGACACTCCGATGCCTAAGTCAGCATGGGGTTAAGCAGGTTTAGAGGGTATTGGGACTTAGAGATACCTGAGGAATGTCAGTGTATTTATAGTGGTGAACCAATAACCACCGTTGGAGTAGTGCCACTTTTTTAGGGTGTTAACCGTCCCTTTATCTTGGGGAGGTTAAGATATGGATACTGGAAGTGGTTAGAGAGATTTTAGGGGCAGTTACCCATCTGAATGAGTGTTTATCTGCCAGCTAACCCTCGTTCCCGACTTCTTTAGAACAGGTCGTGGTGAGTGCCGACTTCGTAAGACGAAGGTCGGTGCCGGGTGAGGCTCAATCCGTGGGATTAGGCCTTTTGTTTGGACCTGGGCCTTTACTATTGGGCCAGGGTATGAACAGTGCCCCTACTCGAGCCCAATTTTCTTTTCAAGATTTGGGTTCGAGTATTCTACTCGGGGTCGTAGCCGACTTGTTGGAGGACCGACGTGATGGTCTGAAACCGACGTGATTCTTCCTGACCTTTTGGTTCTGACAGTTACGTCTAATCAAGCGTCGCGTCCGTTAGAGATGTGCGTAGGGATTGATGGTCTTGGTAACGGTGCATTCTCATTAATGACTGCCCCGCTTTTACCATTGTGCCCCTAGCATATTTATAAATACTTTCCCTCTCTTTCGTTGTTTCGTTTCTGCGATTTTCAAATTTCTTCTTCATTTGTTTGTGCTGCATTCTTGTGTTCGAAGGCATTTACTTCCCCCAATCCTGATTTTCGGATAAAGGTTAGCTTTTTCTTCTTCTGTGACATGCTTTCTATTTGCATGCCTTTATTTTGTAGATAGATAGGTTGGTTTGTAGATTTCTGTTTGGTTCCGTATTCCCTCCCTTTAGAGACCGTGTTTTTTTTTTATTTTTCTTTTCTTTTTCCCTTGTAGGTTTTTGTCACCTTTTAAGAAAAGAAATGTCTTCCGTAGATATCCATTCCCAGTGGGTTGATGTTACAGTCTTAGGGGAGGAACCTTCGGTCGATACTGAATTTATCACCCACCTTCGTACTCGCCACAAAATTTGTACTTCTGAGGTGGATGAGCCGAAGTATGAGTTGGTAGTCCCGGGCCCAGAAGACCAGGTTTGCTTTGGGAGGGCCAATGAAGCGGCCCCTCATTTTTTCTTTATGTATGAGTATATGATCACCCGTTTGGGTGTTTTTCTTCCTTTTTCAAATTTTGAGATGTCTGTGTTGCGTCACTGCCGAGTTGCCCCTACTCAGCTTCACCCTAACTCTTGGGGTTTTTTGAAAATTTATCAATTTATCAGCCAGGCTTTGGAGTTCCCGACCTCTCTGAAGATTTTTTTCTATCTTTTTCATATGAGCAAACCCTTTAGTGGGCTAAATAATAAGCAACAGTGGGTGCCTTTCCGGGCCATACAAGGTCGGAGAGTTTTCACCCTCTTTGACGAATCTTTCCATGACTTTAAAAATTATTTTTTCAAAGTTCAAGCTGTAGAGGGTCACCACCCCTTTTTCTTGGACGAGAGTTCTTCTCCTCGCTTTCCCCTGTATTGGTTGGAGGCCTCCCCCTGTGAGAAATATGGTCTGGACGACCTAGACGAAGTGGAGGCGGCCGTTGTGGGGTTCATCCGAGAAGTGTGGGGGAGGGCCCCGTATCTGGACACTAAGAAATTCCTCCAGGGGTCTCCGACTTTTATCCAGACGCAACTAGGTAGCTTTTGTTTTTCTAATTTGCTTCCAACTCGTGATTTCTTGTACCAACTTGTTTGACTTTTAGTTACTACTTGTTTTTGTAGAGATGGCGAAGAAGAACGCTCAGGAATCTTACCAGAGAGTCCAGGAGGCCAAGGCAAGGTCTCGAGCCAGGACTGGTGGCACCAAGGCGATTATCTCTCCTCTTCCTCCTCCTTTCCGGAACACGGGGACTCCTTCTCAGCCCATTGTGATTTCTTCTTCAGCTTCATCTCGGCCGCCCCTCTCTGCCCAACCTCCTCCTGAGCCAGAGAAGAAGAAGCGCAAGACTTTAGAGTCTGGCTCTTCTTTTGAAGGTGAGGTTAAAGCGGATGCTCTTGTATTCATCCGAAAGTATATCTATCCCCATGCTCGTATAAGTATGGATGATGTTTCTGTTCGGAACCACCTTACCACTCTAGCTCAGGAGGGTCTCAGGGCGGCGGGTGTTTGTGGTAAACTCTTAGATATTTTTGAAAAGACTCCTCTTAGCTCTTTGGGTTTAACCTCGAAGGTTGAAGAGCTGAAAGGAAGGCTTCTTATATATCAAGAGCATGAGAGGGAGTTGAAGGAGGAAGTCGCCAAGCTGAGGGAGGAGAGAGATAGCTTCCGGGAGAAGGAGAGTAAGTTGCAAGCCCAATGCAACATGGAGGTGAGCCTGAGGAAAACAGCACAGGAGAGTTATCAAAGTTTATTTGAAGATCTTGTGTCTGTGAGGAAGGATCTGCTGAATTCTCCGAATGCATATGCCGAGTTGGAGGACTCGATTGCTGACGGGGCCGAGGAGGCTTGGAGGATTTTTAAGGAGCAAGTCGGAGTCATTGCTCCTGACTTGGTTCTTTCTCCTTTGGATCCTGACAAAGTCGTTATCGACGGTGCCATAGTGGATCCCCCTGCTCCCGTGATTGTTTCCGAGTCAGAATTGAAGACTCGGGGACATAGGATCATTGAGTCCCCTCCTCGCCCAAAGGACGCTCCGAGCTCTTCCGTAGTTCCTTCGACTTCCTCTTCATCTCCTATGGATGCCTCTCTCCCTGATCCTGATGCTGCTCCTACTACTCCTTCTGGTGGTGATCCGTCTACTCCTCTGAAAAAATTATTTTGTTGGCTATATAGGGGCCCGGCCTGTGGGTCCCTTTTTTAAACTCTTTTATTTGTTTGTTTGTTGGTGGTTTACTGAACATTTTTCTTTTTGGCCTTTTAAGGCTGTAAACAAAACATTTTATAACACCCTTTTTTAATAGGGGTTTTAAGTTAACAAAAAATACCCTTTTTGGATAAGGGTTTAAGTTACCTTATGCGTGTGTACTTTTTCTGGTTTTGATTTTCGGAAGTTCCCTTGATCTTTTCTGAAAACCCTTGGCTTGTCTGTCTTTTTAAGCCTTTTTGTTTTCAAGGTTTTCTTTAGGACATCTTTTAAGCTTTTCTCCTAGGTTTTTTTATCTCTTTTTGGTTATTCCTTGTACTCAACTTTGTTTTATTGAGCTCTTATGGCTTAGGCTACTTTTGTAATTCGTTTTTGTTTTACTCAGTTTCTCATTTCGAATTATGAGTCAGTATGTTTCCGAGTTTATCACGATCAACTTCTATAACCTCTTTACACTGACTTGTACCTCGTCGTTTTATCCTGACGACCATCTAGGTCGGTTCATGGAATTTTCACGTTTTGTCGAGCTTAAGTCGGCGCGTTTCGTAGAAAGAAAGGGAAAACAAGAAGGAATTTATAAGAGATAATTTGAAAAAAGATCTTTATTTGTTGGGGGGGTACCTTATTGCTACTAAGGGTTTTTAACAACCTGTTTCCCTTAGCCTCTACCATGATGCCTCGTTAAAAACCCTTCTCCAGAAAAAACCCTTTGACTTTGGGAAAAAAATCATGAAGTTGGAAAAAGAGTACATCAGGGACTAGAGTTCGCTTTTAACTGTAGTACCTTTTCATATTACAATCATGCCACGACCTCGGTAACTCGGTGTCGTTCAGGTCAGTCACTTTATAATAACCTTTTCCTAAGACCTCATTGACTTTGTATGGTCCCTTCCAATTAGCAGCGAGTTTTTCTTCCCCTGATTTGTTGACTCCAATGTCGTTTCTGATCAAGACCAAGTCATTCGGGGCGAATGTTCTTCGAATGACTTTTTTGTTGTACCTTGTAGTCATCCTTTGCTTCAACGCTGCTTCTCTTATCTGGGCTTTTTCTCGGACTTCGGGGAGCAGGTCGAGCTCCTCTTTGTGCCCCTGTATGTTCCCTATCTCGTCATGGAGAGTCACCCTTGGTCTCTGTTCATTGATTTCTATTGGTATCATGGCTTCTACACCATAGACTAGTCGGAAGGGCATTTCTCCAGTGGCGGATTAGGGGGTTGTCCTGTAAGCCCATAGCACTTGTGGGAGCTCCTCAGCCCAGGCTCCTTTTGCATCTTGTAATCTTTTTTTCAGTCCTGCCAGTATGACTTTGTTTGCTGCTTCGGCTTGTCCATTGGCCTGCGGATGTTCTACCGAGGTGAACTGGGTTTGATTTTCATACTGGCTACTAGGCTTCTAAAGGTAGAGTCGGTGAACTGGGTTCCATTATCTGTAGTAATGGAATAAGGTATCCCATATCTTGTGATGATATTTTTGTAGAGGAACCTCCGACTTCTTTGAGCGGTGATGTTGGCCAATGGTTCTGCTTCTATCCACTTTGTGAAGTAATCTATTCCCACAATCAGGTATTTGACTTGTCCTGGCGCTTGGGGAAAAGGACCTAACAAATCCATTTCCCATTTTGCAAAGGGCCATGAAGAAGTGATACTGATGAGCTCTTCCGGGGGAGCCACATGGAAATTTGCATGCATCTGACATGGTTGACACTTTTTCACAAATTTTGTGGCATCTTTCTGCAAGGTCGACCAGTAGAATCCAGCTCGGATCACTTTCCTGGCTAGTGACCTTGCTCCGAGATGATTTTCGCAGATCCCACTGTGAACTTCCTCTAACACCTCGGTGGTTCTTGAGGTCGGTACGCACTTTAACAATGGCGTTGATATCCCCCTTATGTAGAGAATATTTCTCTTTGGGAAGGATGTCGAATTTCATGTATTCGACCAAAGGGTTCATCCATCCGAGGTTTAAACCGTCCACCTCAAGGACCTCTTGTTTGTCTTCTATTTTTACCACGGAGGGTTCCTGGAGAGTTTCCTGGATCAGGCTTCTGTTATTCCCTCCTGGCTTGGTACTTGCTAGCTTGGATAGGGCGTCTGCTCTGCTATTCAGATACCGAGTTATGTGTTTGACCTCGGTTTCTGCAAAGCGTCCAAGGTGTTCTAGAGTTTTTTCCAAGTACCTCTTCATATTTGGGTCCTTTGCCTGATTCTCTCCACTTATCTGGGAGGTCACCACTTGTGAGTCGCTGTATATCATCACCTTTGTAGCACCGACTTCCTCTGCCAGCTTCAATCCAGCAATCAGGGCTTCATACTCGGCCTGATTATTTGAAGCTAGGAATTCAAATTTGAGGGAAACCTCTATTTGGGTTCCTCTTTCATCCACCAATATTATGCCTGCACCGCTTCCTGTTTATTTGAGGATCCATCTACATAGAGTTCCCATATAGTTGGCTTTTCCTCTTGATCTCCTGCGTATTCTGCGATGAAGTCGGTGAGGCACTGGGCTTTAATCGCCGTCCGAGTTTCATACCTCAAGTCAAACTCGGAGAGCTCTATTGCCCATTGAACCATTCTCCCTGCGACATCCGTTTTTTGGAGGATTTGCTTCATGGGTTGGTTCGTGCGGACTCTTACTGTATGAGCTTGAAAGTAAGGCCGTAGCCTTCGTGAGGCTACTACTAAGGAGTAGGCAAACTTTTCTAGTTTGTGGTATCTTAGCTCGGGCCCTTGTAGAACTTTGCTGATGAAATACACTGGATGCTGGCCGACCTCGTCTTCTCTTATCAGGGCTGACACGACAGCCTTGTCTGCTACAGATAAATATAGGACGAGGTCTTCTCCAGCTACAGGTCGGGTCAGAATTGGAGGTTGGCTCAAGAATCTTTTGAATTCCTGGAATGCCTCCTCGCATTCAGGAGTCCATTCGAATTGACATCCCTTTCTCAATAAGGAGAACAGTGGAAGGGATTTTAGTGCTGATCCTGCCAAGAATCTAGAGAGGGCTGCGAGTCGACCATTTAGCTGCTGGACCTCTCTTAAACAGGTCGGGCTTTTCATTTCCAGGATAGCTCTACATTTATCGGGATTGGCTTCAATCCCTCTTTGTGTCAGCATGAACCCTAGAAATTTTCCCGCCTCTACCGTGAAGGCACACTTTGCGGGATTTAGTCTCATCCCGTGTAACCTTATGGTGTCAAAGACTCGCGAGAGGTCTAACAAGAGGTCGACTTCTTTCTTGGTTTTCACTAGCATGTCGTTGACGTATACTTCCATTAGGCTCCCAAGGTGGGGAGCAAACACTTTGTTCATCAGCCTTTGGTATGTGGCCCCTGCATTTTTTAATCCAAATGGCATGACCATATAGCAAAAATTTGCTCTGGGCGTGATGAAGGATGTCTTTTCCTGGTCTGGCTCATACATCGGGATTTGGTTATACCCCGAGTAGGCGTCCATGAACGACAAGTATTGATACCCCGAGCTGGAGTCTACTAGGGTGTCAATACTTGGTAATGGATAAGGGTCCTTAGGACAGGCCTTATTTAAGTCGGTATAGTCGACACACATTCTCCATTTGCCATTTTGTTTTTTGACTAGCACTACATTGGCTAGCCATGTTGGGTACTTGACTTCTCTGATGAAGCCGGCTTCTAGGAGCGCCTGTACTTGTTCTTCTACTACTAGGGCTCGTTCTTGGCCGAGCTTGCACCTTCTTTGTTGCATGGGTCGGGACCCCGGTAGACCGAGAGTTTGTGGGACATGAGCTCGGGGTCTATCCCGGGCATGTCGGAGGCCTTCCAGGCAAAGAGATCGGAGTTGTCTCTTAGGAGCTTAGTCAACCCTTGTTTTAGGGTTTTCCCTAGGTTGGCTCCTATGTGAGTATTTTTTCCTTCCTCTTCGCCTACCTGTATCTCCTCGGTTTTTCTTCCCGGCTGTGGTCGCAGCTCTTCTCTAGCCCTTGCACCACCGAGTTCTATTGTGTGAATCTCTCTGTCTTTCCTCTCAGGTTTAGGCTTTCATTGTAGCATTTCCTTGCCAATTTCTGATCTCCCCTTACCGTTGCTATCCCTGCTGGGGTTAGGAATTTCATACAAAGGTGGGGAGTGGATACCACCGCTCCGAGTCGATTAAGGGTAGCTCTGCCGATTAAAGCATTATATGCTGACCCTACATCGATGACTATGAAGTCTACACTCAGAGTTTTTGAATTTTTCCCTTTTCCAAAAGTGGTGTGGAGGGGCAAAAATCCCAGTGGCTTTATTGGCGTGTCGCCTAATCCGTATAAGGTGTCGGGGTAAGCTCTTAATTCTTTCTCCTCCAACCCTAGTTTGTCAAAAGCAGGCTTAAAAAGGATGTCCGCTGAGCTTCCTTGGTCTACTAGGGTTCTGTGGAGATGGGCATTTGCTAGGATCATAGTTATTACCACTGGATCATCGTGTCCAGGGATTATTCCTTGCCCATCTTCTTTTGTGAATGAAATGGTAGGGAGGTCGGATGATTCTCCTCCGACCTGGTAGACTCTCTTGAGATGCCTTTTATGAGAGGATTTGGTGAGTCCCCCTCCCGCGAACCCTCCTGAGATCATATGAATATGTCTCTCCGGAGTCTGTGGTGGTGGGTCTCTTCTATCCATATCGTCTCGCTTTCTCTTCCCATGACTGTCCGACCTTTCTATGAGATATCTGTCAAGCCGACCTTCTCTAGCCAGCTTTTCTATCACATTTTTAAGGTCGTAACAGTCATTTGTGGAGTGACCATATATTTTATGGTACTCGCAATAGTCGCTGCGGCTCCCCCCTTTTTTATTTTTAATGGGTCTGGGAGGTGGCAGCATTTCGGTATTGCAAATTTCTCTGTATACATCCACTATAGAAACCTTTAGAGGAGTATAAGAGTGATATTTTCTTGGTCTATCAAGGCCGAGTTCTTCCTTTTTCCTGGGCTCCCTCTCCCTCTCTTTTGTTGAGGGAAGGTGTCCGGGTCGCCAACTCGGATCTCTCAGCTTAGCATTCTCCTCCATGTTGATGTACCTTTTAGCTCTTTCCTGTACATCACTTAAAGAGATTGGGTGTCTTTTGGATATGGACTGTGAGAAGGGACCTTCTCTAAGCCCATTGACTAACCCCATTATGACTGCCTCGGTGGCAGGTCTTGGATCTCTAAACATGCTTTGTTGAACCTTTTCATATAGGCTCGTAAGGATTCTCCGACCTCCTGTTTTATTCCCAGGAGGCTTGGCGCATGTTTCACTTTGTCTTTCTGGATAGAGAACCTCATCAAAAACTTCCTTGAGAGGACTTCAAAACTGGTGACCGACCTCGGAGGGAGGCTGTCGAACCACTTCATCGCTGCTTTCGATAGGGTAGTCGGGAAAGCTTTGCATCGCGTAGCGTCGGAAGCATCAGCCAGGTACATCCAACTTTTGAAATTGCTTAAGTGATGCTTTGGATCCGTGGTTCCGTCATAGAGGTCCATATCGGGGCTTTTGAAGTTCCTCGGAACTTTTGCCCTCATGATGTCCCCGCTGAAAGGATCCTCCCCTCCTATGGGCGGCTCTTCTCGTTCGTCGCGGGAGTTCCGGCCTTTGAGGGAGGATTCCAACTTCAAGAGTTTTCTTTCTAACTCTTTTCGTCGTTCCATCTCCTCTTTTAGGTTCTTCTCAGTCTCCCTTTGTCGCTCCCGTTCCTGTTCTAACTGTTCCAAGCGACTTTGGTGGACGTGGACTAATCCCATGAGTTCAGTTGCGTGGGATGGTCCCTCTTTCTCCGAGTCGCGCCCTTCTGAAGAATTCGCCTTCGGATTTTTGACTCTGGAGGTACCTTCTCTGTGCTGATCGTTGGTTTCCTGGTGAAGGGTCAAGTCTGCGTCATTGTTTCCGGTGTCCAGATTCTCTTGTTCAGAATCTGATTCTACATGACCCTCTTCGAGGGATCTGTCCGCCATCACTAGTTGATCTCTCGGGTCCCCGGCAACGGCGCCAATGTTCCGGGGCTTACCTAGAACCGGACGGTGGTTGGGCTTGTTTGTGAAGCCCAAGCGTTGGAGGAGTGTGGTCTACGACTTGGTTTACGTTTGGGAGCCGCCTCCGAGTTGTGTATGTGAAAGAATGGGGGGTGGTACCTGCAAAGACACTCTGATGCCTAAGTCAGCATGGGGTTAAGCAGGTTTAGAGGGTATTGGGACTTAGAGATACCTGAGGAATGTCAGTGTATTTATAGTGGTGAACCAATAACCACCGTTGGAGTAGTGCCACTTTTTAGGGTGTTAACAGTCCCTTTATCTTGGGGAGGTTAAGATATGGATACTGGAAGTGGTTAGAGAGATTTTAAGGGCAGTTACCCATCTGAATGAGTGTTTATCTGCCAGCTAACCCTCGTTCCCGACTTCTTTAAAACAGGTCGTGGTGAGTGCCGACTTCGTAAGATGAAGGTCGGTGCCGAGTGAGGCTCAATCCGTGGGATTAGGCCTTTTGTTTGGACCTGGGCCTTTACTATTGGGTCAGGGTATGAACAGTAGTAGTATGAACAGTAGTAAGTTATTTTGTATTTAGCTTTTTAGTTCTAAAAGTATTTATTTTATAGAAATGTGATAAAAAGTAGTGGCATTATTATAAGAGAAGTCATTTTTTTAACTTCTCTATAAGTTCCTAAATAGCTTTTTAAAAAATTACAATTTAATTTTAAAAATTATATCAAACATTAATACTACTATTTTTTATAAATCAAAAACTCAAAAAAATTACTTTTGAAATTCCAAACGGGTCCTTAGTCTAAAATAGTAAAATGAACACAACTATTGATATCATGTGGCGCGCTGGTTAGCCCATGGATCCTTTTCACTATAATTATATGCATCATATTCAACATTATAATAATATTAATAGTGATGCTGGATGCGGCTAGTTTTGCTTGCCGTTGGATTTGACATTCACAGTTTTCCAGCACCTCCATGCACTATCATATTCATATTTTTAATATTGATTGAGGACAAAAATAAAAAATTAATGTTAAGAGTTCAACATGATTTAATTATATTTATTCTGAATATAAAAATATCTAAATTCAATAAAATATAGAAAAATAATCATCTTTATAATATTATTGTCTGTCTCATTGTATAATTAAGAAAAAAAAATATTAGGAACCAATCATTTTTAGCTAATAAAATAGTCAATAATTCATAATAAAAAAATTCAATGTTAACAATTGAACTTGAAGCAAGAATAGATTGCATAAAGATTAGTTCATGCATTGATACAGAAATTATACCCAGAGAAAAAATAGAATAGAACTTTATTCATTGAGTTAGAGTATTGTTCACAGTCTTGAACTGAAATACAACATTATTTATACACAGAGAATATAAGTACTACTAGCTAGTACAGTAGGTACCAATTCAGGGAAATAGAGACAAAAAATAACATAATTGAGGATTAGTTTACTTCTATAAGACTATAACTAACTTTTTATTTTATACTCACTAGCTCATAGTCTCCTTTAAACTTAGTAGTGGGTTGAAGAATTATTCTAAATTTGTCTCTAAACTTGTGGAATAGAGGTGCTGAAAGTGGTTTAATTTAGTAAAAACGTCTTCAATTTGATTTACAGAGGGTATATAAAGAACATAAAACTTTTTTTGATTCACTATTTTTTTTGAGACAATGCAGGTCAATCTCTATATAGTTGCACCTCGTACAAAGTATTGGATTGGCATCTAATAAACACGCACTTTGATTATCACAGTATATTATTGGTGCAACTAGTTGCTGAACTCTAAGTTCTTTTAAGAGTTGCTGAATGGATATCAATTCGAACTAAGCTGCTGTCATATTCCTGTATTCTGCTTCAGTGCTACTGCGGATAACCTTGGCTTGCTTATTGCTTCTCCATGATATACAAGATTGCTTCCTAAGTATACACAATAGCCAGTGATCGATTTCCTATCTTCCAAATCCCCTGCCCAATCTGAATCTGTAAAAGCAAATAATCTAAAATTAGTACATTTCTGAAATCAAATGCCTGTCGACACTGTACCTGTCGCATATCTTAGGATTCGCTTCACAGTCTTCCAATACTCAATTGTAGGTGAATGCATGTCGTGAGATATTTTGTTGACTGAGAAGTAAGGCTTGGTCTAAAAATAGTCAAGTATTGCAGGAATCCTACAATTTCTCTATACTGGGTTGGATTTTGAAAATGATCAGCACCACTGGATGTTAGCTTAAGGATAGAAACCATTGGGGTCTAGATCGAATTTGCAGCTTCCATCTTTGCTTTTTGGAGCAGGTCTCTAGCATACCGTTGTTGAGAGACTATAATAGAACCATCTATTAGATACAAAAATTCTATCCCCAGAAAATAACTAAGCTTACCAAGATCTTTTATTGGGAAGATATTACTTAAATCAGAAATCAGTTTAGCTACTTCACCACTATCACTGCTAGTGACAACAATATCATATACATAGGCCAAAAGAAAGGTTGTGGAAGTAGAAGTGTGTTTGACGAAAAGAAAAATATCACTTTTTCGGTCCTAGAAAACCCAAATTTCAATAGAGTTATAGTCAATGTATTGATGAACCAATCTCTTGGAACTTGCTTCAAGCCAAAGATTGCTTTATTTAGTGTGCAAACCTGGGATGTGTTACCAATTGGATACCCTGCCATTAAGGAAGGCATTATCAAAATCGAACTGTTGTAAGGTCCATCCAAGAGCTAAAGCAATAGTAAGTACAATCTTTACTGTAGTTGGTCTCACCATTGGACTGTATATCTGATCATAATCGATGCCTTCAACCTGCAAAAAATCCTTGGCAACCACCTTAGTATAATGTTACTCGAAGGGTTCCTTTTTATTGCAACAACCTATTTGGAGCTTATAATAGTTTTGTCAACTGGTAAGTCAACTAGATCCCAAGTTTTACATCTTGTTAAAGCTTGAATTTTAGCATCCATAGCAGTCTTTCAATGGGAACACTAAAGTGCTTGCTTAATATTCTTAGGAATGTTATTAATTAAATCATAGGGTTCTGCAATGGTAGCAGCAAGAGCTTGAGGTATTTGATTTTTGGTTTTAGATCTTGTCAATATATTATGAGTATTAATAAATGTGGGATGAGCAGTATGGTTAATTTGGAATTACATAATCACATACAACGATGAACTCATTTTTTTGGCAGTTGGCCATTTTCTAAACTATATTATATATAAATAAATGGTTTCATATTATTAAAAACAAATATTCTCCACATACAAATTATTTTTTAATATAAGTCCATACAAGTCTCTTTAACCTAATTCACCTCACGCGCCACTATCTAACCAACCTTTCAATTAACGCGCGAATATATAATTGCCTTTTTCGAAATGATTTCGTTTTTATTTTCAAATTTTCTCAGCATTTTCAATATATGTTCTCTTCCATCTCTGCGTTCTCTGCGTTTCTCGTCGTTCGTTTTCTGCGTTCTCTTTTTTCATTTTTTGCGATTTCCTTCATTCTCTACGCTTTTGAAATTAAGCTCTGAAATCAGTTTTGAACAGTTATCTTGTTGTTGAAGATAATGAATGATTTAAGTTCAAATTGTCAATTGAACCACAGCGAAGTGAATTATTATTTTGAATACAATCAAGTGGTTGAGGTATGGTTCAATTCTAGTTAATGTTTTCGTTAGTAGTTTATGATTCTGTAGGTGAACAATATTTTTTATTGTGAAAATTGATGTTCATTATTAATAGCTTGAATTAAATGTAATGTAGGAGTTCTGCATTAAAAAAAAATATTTTTGTGTATTTGTAGCAAATTTCGGAGTAAAACTAAGATATTTATGTGTATTGTTAAGAATTTTCGATGGATGTATACTGATAAGTTCTGCATAATTCAAAACTTTTCTTCTCCCTCCACTTCATCTTCTGCTGCTTCTTCTTCTTTTTCATCATCATCATTATCATCTTTTTTTCTTATTCATCTTCTTCTTCTTGTTTTACTTTCTCAGGTTTCTTCTTGTTTTACTCTCTTAACAAGAATAAAAACAAAAAAAAAACAAACAAAGAAGAAGAAGAAACACATAATGATACAAAATTACTTGGAAGAGGATGAACCTATATTCATTCAACTAAAAGAAAAAAAGAAATAAAAAAAGAAGAAAAAATGCAGCATTAAAGAAAATATTTCTGTGTATTTACAGCAAATTTCAGTGTAAAAATAAGATATTTATGTGTATTGTTTAAGAAATTTTTGGTGTTTTGTACCGATAAGATCTGCATAATTGAAAACTCTTTCTCTTCCTCATCCTCATCTTCTATTGCTTCTTCTTTTTTTCATCATTATCACCATCTTCTTTTTTTCTTATTCATCTTTTTCTTCTTGTTTTACTCTCTTAACAAGAATAAAAAAAATCAAACAAAAAAGAAGAAGAAATACATAATGCTACAAAATTACTTGGAGGAGGATGAACTTACATTCATTCAACTAAAAGAAAGAAAGAAGAAAAAAATAAGAAGAAAAAAGTTTTAGCATTAAAAGAAATATTTTTGTGTATTTGTAACAAATTTCGGTGTGCATTGTTTAAGAATTTTCGATGTTTTTGTACTGATAAGTTCTGCATAATTCAAAACTCTTCCTTTTCCTCCTCCTCATCTTCTGGTGCTGCTTCTTCTTTCTTTTTTTCATCATCATCATCTTCTTCTTCTTATTCTTATTCTTTTTATTCATCTTTTTCTTCTTATTTTACCTTCTAAAGTTTCTTCTTGTTTTACTCTTTTAAAAAAAATAAAAACAAAAAAATCAAACAAAGAAGAAGAAGAAACACACGATGCTATAAAATTATTTGGAAGAGTATGAACTTACATTCATTCAACTAAAAGAAAGAAAAAAATAAGGAAAAAAAGAAAAATAAAAAATACAGCATTAAAAGAAATATTTTTGTGTATTTACAGCAAATTTCGGTGTAAACTAAGATATTTATGTGTATTGTTTAAGAATTTTCGGTGTTTTTGTACTGATAAGTTCTGCATCATTTAAAACTCTTCCTCTTCTTCCTCTTCATCTTCTGCTGCTTCTTCTTCATCTTCTTATTTCATTTTCTCATAATTTTTTTCGAATTTAGTTTTAAAACTTCCTTCACTTTACGTGACGATTTTGAGATATTTTTGAGAGATCTTGATCCTTGTTTGAATTTTGAGTGTTACGGTTTTGATTGGGGGAGAAGAATCGTTTGTCATTCGCGCTATTCAAGAGTCGGGAAAGTGCGTGTTTACACTCAATATAAACTGAAAGTTATTTTTGTTGGATTTGCACCAACTTATATATCAAAAAAACTTGTATGTGTAACAAACCTATATTAAAAAAATGCATCCCTTGTTTATTTATGTACCCGATAGTCAACTAACAACTATGCAAATAAAATACATATTTAATAATTCAATTATTTCATCTCATTTCATTAGTACAATCATAATAAAACACTAACATGAAATTACCAAAAGAATAAGTAGTTCATAAATGTGAAGTTGTGATGAATAGATAGTGACAAAACAAAAAGGATTTATATCCAATAATATGAACAAAAAAATTTAAACGAAGAATAACAGAAATTATCTCAGTATACTGTAAATTTAATACTAATCCAAATTTGCAACTTTTTAAATAATCTAATGAACACAACCCTTGAAGAAAACTGAAGTCATTGCAATTTAGTCCAACAAAAATATAAAAAGTTTTATTATCTAAATTATTTTTTTATTAGTTTAATGTTAATGGTAATTAATTATAATAGGAGTACATAAGATTGATCGCAAAATATTTTTTTTAGTTTTTTGTTTTTGTTCATTTAAAATTTTTAAAATAAGAATAACCAATTTTTGTCTTCTCAACTTTTACTTTTTCTCTTTCTTTTAGTTCATCAAACTTTAGTACTTAGTTTCTGACTCAATCTTTATACATCACGAGAAGCAGGAGGAAGATGAAAAAGAGGAAAAGCAGGAGCTAAGTCATCTCGGCAGCAGATAACTCTAGTGAGATTCCATTGCCTCTACTCTTTCGCCGTCAAATAGAGGTGCAAAAGTTTCCACTATACAATCGAAATTAGCACAAACTCAATCTTGGTTTTTAAACTCAGGTCCATGACTATTCATGTATGCAAAACATCAGAATGGTAACCCAATAACATAACGGCATGATACTCAGGTATTTGGAAGCTTGCGGTAATTTCCTAAACGAACTCCTTGTGCGGGAAGGATGGATAATCCTCAAAATGCCGATTGTAGCCACAAGGGGCCGCGATGATGCATGTATAGTGTAGTTTGGTGTCGAGATTGCTCTCTTTTCTAACTCTCATCTTTTTATGCATCGGAGAAACCTAAAATTAATTGTAAGATATAAGCAACTAAATCTGTTATCTAGATTATTTTTCTATTCGTTTAATATTGATGATAATTAATTATATTAGGAGTACATAAGAAGTACATAAGGTTAACTACAGAATATTTGAAATTAAAAATAATCTAAGTAACAAAATCAAAAGCAACTAAATTAAAAACTAACATAACTATTATTATCATTATACCTCTTGTCTTTTCCTTATAAATTCTGTATTCATTTGTGCCAAGCCTTGAGTCCATATTTAAAATTAAGCCGCGATAAAAGTCCCTTCCGAATTTCATAGATAGGAATTTAGTATAATTGTAAATATACAATGAAAATTCGTAAGTTTTACCACTTCTCTCTCTCACATGCATAAATTTACCTTTGCTTCACATGTTGCAACTAGAGCATTTTGCATGGAAGAAGCTAAAAAGCACATAAAATTAAAACAGACAATTAGTTACATGATTGTTCTATTTTAAACTTAATCAAAATCTATTTTAATTCTTATGGTCACTGTTTCTGAATTAACCGCAAGACGAAATAAATTATAATGCATGGATTATAATAAAATAACAAAACAAATAAAATAGTATCAAATGAGCATAACATTAAACTATAATTAATATTTTGTTGTTAATTTTATGTACTCTTTGTGTACTCTAATTATAATTAATTACTATTAATATTAAACTAATAAAAAAATAATCTAAGTAATAAGTTTATCCTTTCTCTTCTTTCGGTATTTTGTTTTGGACATCTACATCTTATTATATGAAATTTTGAATCAAGATCAAGAATGAATTGACATAATAAAGAGTTTTAAACCATAAAATAAAACAGAATTAACATAATAAAACACAAATTGGATTTGCAAGCAACCAAAAACGTGATTAATCAAGGAAGGAATCAAAGCAGATAAATTCCTCCTCGTATAGTTTGAATAATTTTATACCATATAGATATTTGTTAAACCCTAAATTAATAATCATTTGTCTCACAGGTTTTAAAAATCGGATTGATCATCGAACTGGTTTAATCGAAAATTAACAAAAAAATTGTTTTATAATAAAATAATAAATAAATTATAAATAAACTCTTTAAAACATAAATATAATCTAATATAAACTTTAAAATGTCTAGATAGAGTATAGTCTAATATACCAATTTTTGCAATCAAAGAACTATGGACTATGGTACAAAAAAATATATTAAGTATTCATTAAAAAAATACTAATAATAATTTTGATTTATGTCTTTAATTATCTTTTATTATTGTTGTTATCTATGGTACAAAAAAAATATATTCTTGGTATTTATAATAGGTGGATACTCCTACGATGACATCTTCACATAAAGATAGAATTATGGATTATTGGATGAGTTGATATGTTTGACTAAATATATTTGATTAAGAAAAAGTATAGATGAACAATAACATTAGTGAACAATGTAAACAATGGAGTTAAAAAAGTAAATTAATCCTAAATGTAATTAATGGTTTAATTAATTAAATTCTAATAATAATCATTTTTCAAATTAAAAAAAATCAGGTTTTTTAACATTCTTGAATTAAGGCTCTCCAACTATCCTCTCATCTTATCTTCCTCTAACTTGACCCTTTTCTCTTCTGCTGTTCTGCACTCTCAACCCAGCCCCAACCCTCCGTCCGACAATGCCGCCATCACCACCAGTGACCACCGTCGCCTACCTCCTCTCTCTTCCCTCTCTTTTCTTTTTCTTCCCTCTTTCTCCATTTCTCCTCAATCCCCTGTACGCTATCCCTGGTCTCTATGCAAAGTCCAACCCCGATGAGAAATCCCAGTGCAACCCAGCAGCGGCTAAGCTTTGTGCCGCTGCAACACTGCCTCTGCTACCCCTCTCTTTCCATTCTTCCCCTTTCACCAACGCAGGTTCCATGCTTTCTCCTACCCGTGTTCTTTCGTTTATTTATTTTAACTAATTGTTAATTCTGCTTTTAGTGTTTAGATTAGGCTTAGATTAATAGATTGATACTTTTTGGATTCCAAAATATTTGATGGCTGATTTTTCTGGATTGATTACTGCTTAAATTGAGTTTAAAATCCCTGTTTACATATTGTGCACACTATATGCTCGATGAAATGCCTGAGTAAAACTTTTTATTTAATTCTTATGTTTGGCCAGCATTTGTCTTAAATTTTGTTATCTTTAGGTATTATAATTCAGAATTGTGTAATATTATGCTATTTTTAATGATGTTTCGATTGAGTTTTGACATGGCACTTGATTATTAGTTTTGTATAAACACCAAATTGGTTTAAAATTTTAAATTTGGTCATTTGATTAGTGTAATTTAAGAAGTGCATATCATGTTTAGTTAAGTGAATTAAATGAAACTACCTATTCATGTATGTTTTAAACATTCCACATGGTTGCCATTAGATTATTTTAATTCCCATCCTTATGCTTCCATGCCATGCATGCACAAACAAATTTGGTCACAACTCACTTCACAGATGGAAATATATGCTCTAATTGGAGATGTTGTTCATTTTGGATGCTCACTAAATGTGTTTTTTGTTTTTGCATTCTTTTTTATTTTTCCACGCTATATAATATTGCTAGAAAATATATGTACAGTTAATTAGCAAGTGTATAATACATACAACACTGATTACTACTATAAGAAAAATAAATTAATTAATAAACAAATAAGAAGAAGAAGAAATAAGAGAAGAATGGCAAGGAAGGAATTAAAGAAACGAAAATGGAGAATGGGAGTGTATCATTCACATCCAAGAAGAAATAATGAGCTTTTTGACTTTTCAAAGCATAAAAATGGACTTAGTTTTAAGTTGTATAGGTGCCATTTAGTTGTGACAGATCCATGCATGTTCTATATAAATACTTAATATAAGTCTAACTAATTATGTGAGATTTTTTATGATTACACTTTTCATTGTTATTATTTCTTGTAAGTTATGTATAGTAATAAATTTTTAATGATATTTTTAGAAAAAGTATTAATAAAATATTTTTAGTTGAAACTTGTTTAATAGTACGGTATCTAATTAGTTTGTGTATGTTTGATTGTAGGTCATAGAATGTACGAACATTACTGGAAGTGATGACACGGATTTTGTTAATGAGGTTTGGTCTCTAGTATATTGCTGTTTTTTCGTGAACGGCATATTTGAATCGACTATTAATCCTCATGTTCATCGAATGATGTCTGTTTTGAAATGATTCGCAGTTACCGGATCATAATTGCCTTGCCGAAGATAAAATACCAAGAGTTGGGATGTGGTTTGAGCATTTGAAGCTTGCTTAGGATTTTTATGCAACATATGCAAAGAAAGTCGGTTTCGATTCAATAGTGTAGCGGATGGTTATTTCTATTACTATCCATATGGTTATTTTGTAATAGCCTTGGTGTGGTGTGTATAATTAGTTACAATTATGTTAAACTGGATATTTGATTTAATAGGATAGCGGATGTTTATTTCTATTGTTACCCAGATGGTTATTTTGAATAGTTTGGATGTAGTGTGTGTGATTCGTTAAAAGTATTATAAACTAGATGTTCAATTTAATAGGAAAGCGAATGGTTATTTCTTTTGTTACCCAGATGGTTATTTCGAATAATCTAGGTGTAGTGTGTGTAATCAGTTGCAAGTATTTTAATATGGATGTTCGATACAATAGGATAGCAGATGGTTATTTTTACGGGTACCCAGATGGTTATTCGTAATAGTCTTGGTGTAGATTATGTGGTCAATTACAAGTAATAAAAGCTGGATGTTCGATTCTATAGGCTAACAGATGGTTATCTCTATTGTCACCCAAATGGTTATTTAGAAGAGTCTTGGTGTGTGTAAATAGTAACAAATAGTAGAGGCTGGATGTTCAATTCCATATGATAGCGGATAGTTATTTTTATTTGTACCCAGATGGTTATTCTTAACTAATAACTTTTATGCTTCACTAATATCTTGAAACAGAATCAAAGTAGTTAGAGAACTAACAATGTTATTCACCATGAAAATTTATCCTTTCTGTTATAACAAAATTCTACCACGAAAACACGTAAACAATATGAAAAAGATATTTGTGGTCTTAAGACTAAGGTCCAATTTGGGTTAACAACTTAAATAAGCTTTTTTGGAAAAAAGAGTTTAAAGTAGAAGGACTTTTATTAATAGCAACTTATAAATAAGTTATTTTGTGTTGATTTTTAGTTATAAAAGTACTTATTTTAAAGTTGTAGTGTTTGGATAAATTATTGAAAAAATACAATTTTTTTACATAAGAGAATGGATATTAAAATTCTAATTCACAATAATCTTGATGGCAATGCAAAAGAAATTATTGTATAGTTAGTATTTGTTGTTTTATTGTGCATGATATGGTAGGTGAAAATAAAAAAATGAATATGAAATGTGTGTCAATGTATATTTTGTTACGGTTTTTTAGTTTTTTAATTGTGACTTTTCATAATTTAAAAGTAAAAAAAAAGTAGCTTTTCCTACTTCCCAAACAAGCTCTACGTGAATCTATTGCTTTCTATGATTCCGGTTCTTCCTCACAGGTTCATCAATAGTCCACTCGCATTATTTAGAAAATTTTACATGCATAAAAAATATTATTTCTATATAACTATGTATTATTCTTAAAATTTTAACACGAGTCTTTACAACATCCATGATCGAAAATGATAAAGTCATAAATATGTAGACATCAAACATTATACAACAACCAATTTAACTCATATCTACTTAAGCCACCACTAAAAGTCATCTCTTTTTTGCATTCATCGTTTCTTACAAAATTGAACATCTGTGATTCATAGAAATTAAAAGTCAATCACATGAACCAGAAACAGATAAAGAAAAGAATTCTAAAAGATCAAGCCTAAACTCCATCAAATTTCATACAGTTCGCTTTAATCCAAGCATCCATGAACCATGTGATATTATTATCTTTGCTGTAATTTCAAAAAAAATATGAAAATCAACAACAGAACACCCACAGTTGTGTGCAGTATGAGTACACAGGCAGATAACAAAAAATCAAGTAAAACAAGGTCCTTGGAAGCGTAGCAGTCAAAATTGAACTTCTGTTTATGAAAGTCACCAAAACAAGTCATAATATAATCAGCTTGATAGGCTCTAGAGATTAGTAACAATAGAAATTGCTTCCTAAATGTTGTAGATCATGTCACAACGCTCAACTTTAAACATTCATCAAGTATAATTTTTCCACTGCAAGTATTAAGAAAATCAAACAGACCAATTAACTTGCAAATTCAAGGCAACGCACTATTTATTTTGATCTGGTGTGTCAAAAGTACTATTCATACCGACTTACTCACTGTTTTTAAAGTCTAAAGCTGGTTTATTTAGAATGTTCTCAAATATTGATTGCGATGGTAGTCAAATATGCTTATCAACATGTAAATAGAGTTTTTACATTATCAAACTCAAGGCTAAAACTACTTTCATTTAGATCCTATCCAATCAAATGTAAGTAGACATGTGAGGAAAAATTAAAATATACTTTCAGCTAAGACTAGAAAAATGTAAATTGATTCCAAATTATACTTACAATTTTTTCCTTAAATAATCAAACAGGATACCAATTCAAACCTATCTCTTCAAAATCAAATATGCATAATCAGAGAATTGAACAGTTATTCAAATGTGACACTTTTAGGTTAGGTATTAGAAGGAAAAAAAAGGTTAACATCCTCAACCAAATTTCAAACAACTGTGCAAAAAATTCAACCATCCATTCATGTATAGAAATGACCATCCGACTTAGAGTGCTTAAACAACTCACAAAGCAACAAATTTTAAGCACGTGCTTCACACCAATTACTGACTTACTAACACCCAGAGACAAAACAAATCCAAATACAGTCAACCATTAAAAAACAAGACGTGAAAAACTGGATCCTCAACAACATGTACGGGTCATTATTCTTTTTAGTTTTCTTATGTTAACAAACACTTGAAGAATTCAAATAGGCCCAGCGATTCCCAAAAGCAGCAAAACCCTTCTATGCAACCATAACATAAAAATTACTATGAACATCTAAACCTTGAAGAAACGGCTATCGGAGGACTGACCTTTAATAGAGGCAAGCAAACACACACCACGGTTGCTCTAGTTTTGTCCGAGGAAGACTCCAAGCAGCGCGGACATGCAAGGACTTCAACCTCGAGAGATGGCCATTAAAAGACAACGTGGGTGGCGGCTGGGCGACTTCCACGCGACAACGACAGGGGGGTTCACCTGCTGCTGCTCGTCTTCACAATGGAGGCGCGCCGGGGGATGGTCGGTTCGACGAGGGGCAAGATGGATGACGAGATGCAGCAGAGAAGAAGCGCCGGATGTGGGAAGGTCATCCTTTGTCAATGCCGTTTCAATTGGGGGTAGGGAAAGGCTACTACTTCCTGAAGGCCATTTGAATAGTGGGGAAGGGGAAAAGTTTTTACTGCTAGGTCATTAAAGAGGGGAGTGGGTGGGATGATTATGATGTTAGTAATTAAGATGATTAAAATTAGGATTTGGGGGAGGTGGTGTATACGGGTATACTGTGTTAGTAATCTAATTAGGCTAATTTTTAGGGCATGTTGTTCATATTGTTTAATAAGGTTATTGTCTACCTAGCATTCCCTGATGATTAATCATCTAAGGATTTATAATGTCATTTTCATATAAAGATATCATCATATGAGTATTCTCTTTATAATATCTATTTATCAAACGACATCAAATGATTCCAGTGAGTAGATTCTAAAAGCCTATGATTAAGAAAATGACTTTGTCTGTCAAGGTATAGTCTAATATACCAATCAAAGAAATATGAACTAAATTAAAGGTCTATCAGAAACAGGAATAACATATTATCAAAAAAATATATTCCATTTTTAGCTTTGTCGTGGAGAATAACTTGTCGAGAATCTTGGTCACGGACAATACAATTATAAGACCAAAATTCAAAATAAACCTGATTGTCTAAAGCAAATTGAAAGACACTTAATAAATCCTGTGTAATATGAGAAACATGAAGTAATTTATTCAAAAGAAACCTGGTTTTACTATTTTTGTCACAAAGAATAGATTGTCCATGAGCAAGAATTTTCGTACCTTGGCCATTACCTACAAATAATTGATCCGAATCTAGAGTTGAAGAGGTTGAGTGCAATAAATTGAAGAAATCTAGTGTCACATGGTGGCTTGCTCCCGAATTTAGGTACCATACCGACTCTAGATTGAGATTAGGGTTGGAGAAGTAGGCGCGGGGTTGATGAAATTGAGATGATGGGGGCGGTGGTTGAGTGTTAGAATAAGGATACACAGGTTGTGGTGAAGGGGAACTAGTGCCGTAGGCTTGAAAATTAAGGTTAAATCTATGGAAACATGTTTGAACGACATGACCTAAGCAACCACAAAGCTGGCATTGAGGTCGATTGCCTTGATTAGAAGAACGACCTCCTCTGCCAAACCTGTCGCCTCTTCCGCGTCGAGATGAGGAGCCCCTATCCGATGGAAAGGTAACCTGGGATAGTGTTTGTGCTAGATTAGCCATGGGGATGCCACCATGGGGTTTTTTTTTTGTATCTTTCCAACATGTCATCATAGGCTTTGAAGAAGGATTCAACTTCAGGAATTTTATAGGTGGATAATTTTGACAGTACAGAGGTGTTGAAGACTGTATACTCCTCAGACAAACCATCAAGAATTGTTGAGATATGATCGTCTTGTTAAATCTGATATCCAATCAATTGCAGAGAACCAACCAAGTCTTGGATTTGGGAAAGATAATCTTGGATGGAGCCAGTTTTTCTTACACATTTCAATTGAGCTTTCAAGCTTTGAATTCTGGTAGCTGACGTTTCAAAAATAGTCATTGAGTGTATTCCAAATCTCATGAAATTGATGACAATGAAAAATCTTGTTTTTGAATGGTTTGGTAACGGATGCAAGGATCCAGGCTGATAGAGTGAGATCATCAAGTCTCCATTATTTGAAGGCTTCAGTTTCAGTTTTGTCTTTTTGGCAGCATCTTCTTCAAATTGTTGTGGAATTTTCCTTGGTAAAGGTGATCTTCAGGACTTAAGCTTTGAATTGTAAGCAACACCTGATATTTCTATGTATTGTAATTGTTGTTGTCCAGCTTATTAGAAATTGAAGAGAGATGGATTTCTTTGTGGACAATTCAGACAGGGTGATTGATATGTTTGAATCCAAGACTGAAAAATTTTTTTCACGAAATGAATGATAGACAAGGGAAAAGAAAGAGGAAAGAAAAGGAAAAGAACAATTAAAGAAAAGAGAAAAAGAAAGGCAGAATCTTCAAACTCTGGATATCATGTTAACAACTGAAATTGAAGCAAGAACAGATTGCATGAGGATAAGTTCATACCTTGATGCAAAAACTATACCTAGAGAAAAAATGGAACAGAACTTCATTCATTAAGTTAGAATATTGTTCACACTCTTGGACTGAAATACAACACCATTTATATACAGAGGATATAAGTACTATTGGTGCAGTAAGTACTAATTCAGGAAAACAAAAATAAAAAAATAACAGAATTGAAGGTTAGTTTAATTTTATAACTAACTTACTATTTTATACTCACTCATATTTAAAGTTAGAAATAATAAAAATATCTAAAATTCAAATAAAAAATTTAGGATTTAGTGGTTATAATTTTGGATTCAGGATTTCACATTCAGGGTTTGGTATTTATGGTTTAGTGTTAGAATTTAGAATTTACTATTTAAGGTTTAGGGTTTAATGTTTAGAATTTAAGATTTAATGTTTAGAATTTAGAACTTAAAATTTAAAATTTAGAATTTAAAATTTAGGATTTAAATTTTAGAATTTAGAGTAACCACTGATGGATAGTAGTTGGTGGTGGCTGGAGATGATTGCCGACAATAACTAGAGGTTGCTGGAGCCCGGAGGATCATTGATGGCGACCAGAGTGGTCACCGGAAGGTCAGCAACCGATGGTAGTCTGCAGCGATGATTGATTGGTGATAGAACATAGAAGTATATGAAACACCATTTGAAACTTGTTTGGGAAAGAGAATAAAACTAGCTACCAATAATAAATTAAAACAAATGATGAAGCAAGTGAAAAACAAGATGCTTTTATATGATGTTGAGTTACATGTATGATGTATATATCTGGCTAATATAAATGTACATAAGAATTTATATTTTATTTTGTGCACCCAATGTGTATTATTATTTGTGCATAATAAAATAATAATAACATACTTATTGAGTTAATTTTTAAAATTGAGTTAAACCCATTTAAATTTTTTTAAATAAATTAGCTAAGACAATCTTATATTATTCAAATGAATGAATAAGAAAAGTCCTTAAACTATTTATTTTTTCCTCTTAAGAACAAATCTCATATTTGTCATTGACACTAAAAACAAGAAAGGTATTCTGTTGTGATAAAAATATGAGGTAGATGACAATTTTTTATGAGACTTAGTTTATTAAAGGTGATTATATTTAATTATGTTTAAAAGTAAAGTTTTTTTGTATTTATAAATAACAACGTAATATGAAGCATATGAGACGTAGAGCAATAAAAATATTTCTCTATATATATATTACTATAATATAAATTTTCTCTTTCTTTTATCTCTCCGTGGATTTTAAATTTACTATATATATATAATATTAGTAAATATATTAATTATTTTTATTATATTAAAATAGTAATCGTGATAAATATTAATACTAGAATCTTCAACTTTTATTTTTTTATTTTATTATTATTATATTTTTTTTATTTATTTTACAACAATTCCTTCACTTAATTATCCAGAATCTAGGCTTTATTTATTTCAGCCCATTATTTCAACCATTTTTAGCTAGACACAACATCCTCCTTATTAGGGGTGGCAATTAGTAGGGTAGAATAGGGTTTAGAGTCAACCCTAATCCTACCTGCGGGTTGAGATTTTTATACAAATTCAATCTTACCCTACTCGCGCGTTGAGAATATTTCAACTCTAACTCTACCCGCTCTTAACCCGTGGGTACCCGACTCTATCCGCGGGTTACAAAAAAAATGTAATATTATTAGATAACTTGATGATAATTTAAAATAGAAATGACTTTTATGTAAAAAAAGTTTATTAAATTATTAATTAATGATCTTCTTTTAATAACTAAGGATCTTTTGCATTTAGTGAGAGGTTTTTGGTTCAACATCCACTTAGAACATATTTTTATATAAGTATATAACATATACATATATAGGGTGCGGGTTGGTCGGGTAGGATTGAAGTTCAACCCGCACTCTATCCGACCTACATGAAAATCCTACCCGCACTCTACCCTACCCGCTGCGGATTGGGTTGACAACCCTACCCGATCAGGTAAGATCGGATTGGGTACCTGCAGGTAAGGTACATATTCCCACTCCTACTTCTTATTATTATTATTGATTTAATGTTGAGGGAAACCAAATTCAAATGTAGTCATTTACGGTTAATATTACAAGTAATGCCATGACGAAAGCATAATCCACCCCTTCATTAATCTTCACTTTATAGCTTTCTTTCCATTTGCTGAAGTTTCTGCTTGGGAACACATCACTTACCTACACAAATCAATTTAAAAAAATGTGCTTCATTTTTCCTTGGTTCATTAGTAAATAATAATAATTTCGCCCCATTTTTTGAGAAATGTTTTTGAAAAATAATGTTGAATCAAATGCACATGTCGTTTACTATATATTTATAAAAAAAAAAGAAATGTTGCATTTATTGATTGAGTTAATTTTTAAGGACTAACAGTATTATTTATTTATTTTTCTTATTTAATTAAAAACTGAATTTTTTGAGTACGAGAAATGATTCTTCACTTTTATTTTGTTAAAACAAGTTTTACAAAATTGTATTGACATAAATGATAAAACAAAATCTGCAAACCTGAATAAAAAGCCATTGCAATTGGCGTGAGCGTGATTGTATAGCATTAATATCAATATTTGAGAAAGTAATTTGCTATGGAATATTTGATTATGCTAATAGTAAATAATAATATATAAGGATGAAATATATTTGTTGTCTTTAATATTTGTATTTTTTAAATATTTTTAATAGTTAATTTTATTTATTTTTATTTTTAAATTTTTTTATTTGTATTAAAATTACCTTCAAATGTTAATTCTATCTAAAACGTTAAAAACAAATTTAAAAATGTCTAAGGTAGATTTGACACAAATCGAAAATATTATGGACAAAATTGAATGAATTAAAAATTGTTAAAAACAAAATTAAACGAAATAAAATGTTAAAAGTTTTTATTTTTTAAAAAAATCATAAACATTAAGGATAAAAAATATTCTATATATAAATATTTTTAATATTTATGGGTAAATGGTCAAATTCGTCCTTGAAAAATTATTCGTTCCTCAAATTAGTCTCTAAAAAATTTTTTTAATCAAATTCATCCCTTTAAAGATTTTAAATTAATCACGTTAGTTCTTCTATCATTTTCTTTGTTGACGACGCCAAAATTTGTCAATGTGACACGTTAAGTAATACTACAACACACACATAAGAGTTTTAATTTACTATTAGCATGTTAAATTTATGAAATTAGAACAAATTAAAACTTAATTGAGGGAAGAACTTGAAGTATTGGAATTCCTCAAGTTGGGGTTAATTTGATCTAATTTCACAAACTTATTATGTTAACCGCCAATTAGCACTACTAGATGTGCGTTATGGTGTCACTAAATGTGTCATATCAACAAATTTAGTAAGGAAAGTGATAAAAGGACTAAAATGACAAATATAAAATCTTCAAAGAACGAATTTGATTAAGAAAAATTTTGGGACTAATTTAAAAAATAAATAATCTTTTGGAACTAATTTCACTATTTAATCTAACATTTATTATTAAATTTGTACCTGAGCAATGATGGTGTCACCTTTGTAAATAGTGCAAGATTTTTGAATGTGGCTACCAACAACTTGAAAGTTGCTTACATCTTCATCAGTATTACCAGGCATGAACACATCAAGCCGTGGTTTCATGTCCATTGGGTGTGACCTTTTCACCCCAAATATCACATTCTTATCATCTGAGCTTTTCCCTCTATGAACCGTCCACCTGTGCCGGAGCGATACCATTTTAACCTGTAGCATTTTATGGGTATCGAGTTAGTTTATATTTTTCATTATCAGAAATACAACTGCTTTAATTTTGCATAATTAGAAATGATAGGTTAATAAGTAGGAAAGTATTGTTTTAGTTCTTAAAGTTTGAACTAAGGGCTGAAAATAATTGTAGTGACCGCAATAGTTATTTTAGTGATTTAAGAGAGAAATAGACAAAATAATAAGAAAAAAAATAAGAAAATAATTAAGGAAAAAAGGGTATTTTTGAAAGAAAAAAATCATTTTAACCAAATGACTAAAATAAAACATTTAGAATAAAAATATGACGTTTTAAACGTAAAAAGGATGACTTAGCCTAAATATTAAAGACTAAAACAGTCATTTATTCGTAAGAATAATGTTCAACATGCAATATTGCATATTGCATGTGTTTGTTGATCACCTTCTCTTGCATTATGAGGATTGGTGAACCTTGAGCATCACGCATAACCCTCTTTTTGTGGATGCTTAAGCTTGGCCCATCAACTTGAAGCAAGAGTTTCCCATTAACATCTTTCACTTTGTAACGTTGCTTCAACAACAATCCATTGTATTTCTTCTTCACAATCATTTCTGTTGGGTTTGCAACATAGAACTTATCATCTACTACACTTATCATATTCATGGGGAACCCATGTGCCAATGCAAAATCAGGTGCACTTGCCTCCATTACTTCACAAATTAATTGATAAGAGTTTCCTTTTTCAGTTGTAAGAAGTAAGAACACTATCATATATAGGAGATGAAGTAGTTGGTTCTCATATTTTTCATGCAACTTAAATAATTAATCACACTTTGAATAAAATGGAAAAGAAACGCGGTTATAAAGTTAGACAATATAGTGGACCATTCATCTTGCTTAGTTTTTCTTGTGCATATTATAAATTATAAATTATAAATTATTATCTAATACCAAGAATAAAGTTTGTCTTTGACCTTATGCTGATTCATTAAGAATGCCTTTGACCTTGTGATAATCGAATGAATTTTTCTTGCTAAGAAAATATTTTCATAAAATTTGCTAAAAAGGTCATGATATGCTGGTTTTACTAGATTTCTATTTCTTATGGCACGTGAGTATATATAACCAACAATTTTGTAGCTAATATATAACTGACATAAGAAAAACAAAGAAACCCACTAACCAAATATATTCTCATTTTTGTGTGTGTGAAAATGAAAACTCATTTATTCAGAGGCAGCGGTTTGAATAAGAAAAATACTTTAAAAAGAATTCAAATCTGCTAGAGGGTGACTTGTTGCTAAGAGGATCCTGAACCTCTCAATATCCATTTATTTGAGATTCATTCAATTGCAAAACAAGATTTTTACTATATATTTATATTTTTTAAATTCCTGATTCATATTAATTGAAACTTTTGGTAAAGTCTTCTAGATATTCTTAATCTCAAGCGTTCAAAGTTCAAACAGCCTAACATTGAATAAGGATATAACATATAAGATAGCAGCCCTGATTAGTTGAAAGTTGAGGTGTTTGAATAAACACAAATATGATGAACCAAGTTAAAAAGTATATAATATATCAATTTTGCATGAAATTTCTCATATGCTACAGGAAAAATTAAAATTCTATGCTATTAGTTTTGGGATTTTGATCACAAGTCTTGCTCAACAAGTAATAAATATGGTTACAAATATATGTAGAAATATCGGATTACATATTGATATGTAGACTGTAGACACATTAACTGTGACTAGGAGCATATAAATAAAACGAACACAAGAAACAAAATCTTGATTTAGATAAAATTCTTTTGGTCTTTCATCCCTGGCTTCAATGCTTGGTTATGGAACCAACAATCAAGAGGACTCTACTTCCTGCCAAAGCCATAACACAAACACAATGTCATACAAATTTTAAATGTGTCATATCAAACAGGGTCAAAATATAGATTTATGAACTATATGCAAAAATTATTTGATGATGACATGTTACATAGTGTTAGATAAGTAAACTAACCTCTTCCTCTTTGATGTTTTGGATGTTGGAACAATCAATCCTCTCTTCTCTAAGCTTTTATATCGGTCCTTTATAAGGCTACAACAACCCTACATATATGTCATTGAAATTGAGAAGTTACTTGGATGTTTGAAAAAACTCAGAAAATAGATAACAAAAAGTAAGCAAGAGAATTTTACAAGCCTACCTTAAGCTTCCGGATGGATCCATTTATTTCGTCACTTAGGAGAACTTGAACAGGAGCAGGCTCAAACCTATTAACGAATTGTGATAAATATACACTCACAAAGAATCATGTGTATGGAAGAATATTTGTTGGGTCAAAACCACTGAAGTGTACTCTTGGCAAGTCCTCTCATTCCAATAACTAAGATTTTGAAAGCAAATTAAGATAAATAGAAAAGACTACTTACTTGTGCTTTCCTAAGCGTGGTGGCCGTGCCTTTAACCTCTCTTGTTTAGCAACTTCACGCCTGAGCCGTTTCTTCTGCTTTTCCTTGTCATCTTGCTTGATTTCCTCCATAATTTCAGGTATGCTGCAACCAGAAGAATCAAAACAACTTAAATATCACCTTTTATCGTGCTTGGAAACATAGAAAATAATCATACTACCTGTCAATTTCTTTTGACAATTCCACCAACTTCTTAGCTTCTGCTTCTTTTTTCTGTTGTTCTTTGCGCCTAAGTCTCTTGTTCAACTCGACTCTAGTGACCCTCTTTGTTTTGATAGGCCTGTTGGATGAATATTCAGACAATGCAAATATATCAGATTTTTAGCTGGGATGTACGGAACCTATTTACAATTACAAGCATAATGAGTCAACATAATTCCAAAGGAAATTATGCAAATTTGACATTAACTAGTTAAAAAACAAAAGCGAATCAGAAATATATTCTCAAGAAATCAGATCAGATACGTATTATACAGGTAAATAAGTTCGACTAATTATAAGGAGAAGCCATCAATTAACTGCTAGGAAAGAAAATTGAGAATTTTGTAACATTAATGGAAACAAAAGAAGTATATTTCCATTAATTTGATGAGTAATATTTATCTTCAGGGGCGAAAAACGATTTGACGGAAAATGTCAAGAATAGTATAGTATTTCAGCAATGTCAGGTCAGTCAAAAGTTTGTCAGCAGACCTTTTCTCTGATGCACCATCCTCATTATCACCCTCGCTTTCCAAATTACCTTCATCATCGTCACTCCCATCATCAACATCAAGAAAATACCTCTGCAAAGAAAACAGAACCAAAGATTCAACCCGTATCCAAATAGCGTCACAATTAATGTTGGAACCCATATACTTGCATATAAATTCACATAGCTAAAACATTAGAAATCAGACTAAAACTCCACAGAACAGTAATGACACAAATGAAAGAACAAGCCTCACATCTTCTTCAGCAATAGCTTCTCCGGAAACAGTCAACGGAACTGGCGTAGGGCCCAATTCATCTTTGTAGATCTTTTGCATTTCTTGTGCAACAGCACAAGCTAATACATCCTGGTTAGACAATCAAATTTTTTAAAGACACGTGTAAGATTCATGACAAAACATAAAAAAAATATTAAGTAAACAAAGTATTTCTTAATAATTTACCCGATGACTTTCGTATGAGGGATTGAACGAGCATCCAGGAGGATCAACCTCTACTGCTGGAATAAGAGAAGGCTTTGTGACCTGTGATGCATGTATCCATCACACCATCAAATCAAAATGCTGAGATAAATCATAAAAAGAAAAAAAGAAAAAGAAAATCCACCAATAGAATCTATCAAGCCAAAAAGTGTACCTTCTTTCCCTTTCTAATGTCCTCATCTGCATGACAAGTTCAAAGAATCATTGTTAAACATCCCAAAATGCTAACAAAAAAGCAAACCAAGACTGCAAAAGAATAATAAGCATATGACGTACCTTTATCACCCCACATATCAAATACATCAGAAGGTAAGTCGGAATCATCCTGAGATTGATCATGAGAAAAAGAATAAATGTAAACAATACATAATCAGAATAACATTTAGAATGGAGAAGAAAAACAAATGACTGCTTCCATCTGTCCAAACATGATGATTACAACTGAGCAAATTCTTCAATCTTTGGGCAACTCTTACTGCTACTAAATTATTGCTGCATCAATGGAAATTACTTACCTTATTAGCCTCATTCGTCATAGAGACCGCTTTGTGGTTTTTACTGCCCTTCTTCCGTGTAGAAGATGGCACCGGCTTAACAAACTGGTTCCCCTGTAGCACACTATCAACATGGAGCACTTTTTCCCTGTGCTTTTCAATCTTCCTCTTCACCGCAAGATCTAGGAGCCAGCCACATTAAATTAGATAACCACAATCACATCGTCAAATGACAAATATCCAA
Organism: Arachis hypogaea; assembly: GCF_003086295.3. Classification (NCBI taxonomy): domain Eukaryota; kingdom Viridiplantae; phylum Streptophyta; class Magnoliopsida; order Fabales; family Fabaceae; genus Arachis; species Arachis hypogaea. The sequence goes on along the minus strand of NC_092042.1, from coordinate 8,273,251 downwards.
AATCCATGGAGAAACACTAGAAACACAAACTGCAAAAGGCAGCCAAAAATCCAAAATGCTATATGCAGCTACCAAATAAGCCACCATTTGTGTATATATATATACCTGAGTTGCTTCACACATATTCAATGTACATTCTATATTCCAACATGTGTGTTATAAGAGTTGCTAATTTTATTTTTGTACAGATATCATGGTAGCCACAAATACGAAACATCCAAGTCATCATAACTCACATAACTCATCATCATATACAAAAATCAAATAATCATTACTGGTCATCTTTCACAATCTTATTTTACATAATAATTTGCAAGCAACTCCCCTGAAAATAATATATCGAAAACAAAATATTATCAAAACAAGAACAATAACAATAACCAATTTCCAACGCGCCATTGCATTCTAACCTAACCTAATTCAAGTTAGAGGAAGAACCTTTGGACTTGTCTTCGAAGAAAAGTGCATCGCTGGGAAGGGCGTCAAGAGTGCCGCCGGAGAGAGCGTCCTTGGTGGTTTTCTCGAAGAAATCTTCGATGTCTTCGGTGCTGATGTTAGCTCTCCACGCCTTCTTACCCTTCCTTGAACCCTTAGCTTTCTTCCCCATTCTTCTTTCTTCTTCTTCTTCTTCTTCTTCTTCTTCTTCTTCTTCTTCTTCTTCAGCTGCAACTAGTGCCTACGCTCTTCGTCTTCTGTCTTCTGCTCTAAATTTCGCAGACCGAAGGGTTTCTACTTTTTTTCAGCTACAACTGCTTCATACGACTGCCAGTGTTGGCGGCACAATGAAGAAAGATCGAACCATCATAGTGGACCGTACCGAATATTATTTGGGCTTCACAGTTAGCATTTTCTGGGCTTTTATTTTGGGCCTTATGTGGGTCGTTCCCATCTTTTGGGCTTTGAACTCCAAAAAAAACAGATTTACAAAGTACGCTCATTGGTCAAATTTGACAGAAGGTGAAAATTCAGGTGAAGTAGACTTCACGTGAAATTGATATTTCAGAGGCCTTAGATAAAAATTTAGTCAAATCAATCAAATCATTTAACGACTTTTAGATATCAACTTCATGTGAAGTCGATTGCACCTGAGTTTCTACCTTCCAATAACTCTGGTTTTCAATTTTGAAGTGGCGTCGTTGTTGTTATTATTATTATTATTATTATTATTATTATTATTATTATTATTATTATTATTATTATTATTATTATTATTAAAAGTAATAATCCATATATAATGTATATTTACAAACATGTCTATCAGTTTAATTTTATAATTATTAAATATTTATAATAATAAAAATTTTGAGTTTATTTAAGATAATAATTATTTTATAATCGAAAAATAAAACGTCTTAAATTTAAATTATATATAATATTTTTATGAACATATATAATAAAAGAACGTTTAAAAGGAAAAAAAGTGTACATTAAACTCCTCTCAATTTTCGTTATATATAATAAATAAATAGATAAAATATTTACTATTTTAAAAAATTACACATTTAATTAACAAAAAATATAATAATAGAGACCAATTATATATATTCCATAAGTTGGACCCGTGGGTGGTGTGGGCTGGCTTATTAGCATACAATTTGAGCATATATATATATATATATATATATATATATATATATAAAAGACATAAAAACACAACAAATGTAAAGCATCGGAAAGTGATTTTATTATCACTCTCAAAATTGATAATATTATTTTTTACATTATAATTTTTAAATTACTTTGTAATAAAAAATTATAAAAAAACAATTTAAAAAAATTAAGAAAATAATATTACGAATTTTAAAACTGGTAAAGGTACTTTCTTTACTTAGCAATTAATCTCTGCCATTCGATGGAATAGCATTATGACATGTCTCTCCTGTAAAAGACACCGTAATCGCCACCACATTATTTTTCCGATTGTCTGGTGCGGTGGATTGTGCTGCCTGCTCAAGCAGCAGCTTGTGATGTCGACAAATTAAACCTCATCTCATAAATCCTATATAAACATATTTATTTATGGAAAACGTTATTTCAATATTTTTCACTATCTTCTGCTATTCATTTAATTATATGGTACATTTTTATACTATAGCTATCTAGCTGATTGAGTTTGCTGTTTGCCTCACCCCGCCCGTGAACAAAGCTAATTAAGCAATCGTCCATCATCTTAAAATTGAACTATCAATCATGATGCTGGAATATATTTATTAAATTATTTATCCTAAAAATTTAAAATGATAAAAAATATATAATTAAATTATCATATTTTTAACTTATTTTTACAAGTAAGACTTTTTTTTTTAAATTTATATGAATTTTTATTTGCGTAACTTTTCTTCTTTTTATTTATCTGAAGTTATTTTTTTTTTAATGTCAATCATAAAAATTCTGATAATATATCATAAAATTATGGTTTAATTATTTTGTTAGTCCCTATAATTTCACCAAATTTTTAATTAGGTTTTTATATTTTTTTTCTTTTAATTGAATCCTTACACTGCTTTTAATTTTGTAATTATATAATTTTCATATTAAAAATGTTAAAATTAACATAATATTTTTACCAAAATACATGCGGTCAAAGATTTAATTAAGTTTTTAATTATAAATACTTTTAATTTACGAATAAATATTTAGTTAACTCTAATATTTTTACATTAGAAATGACTTAATTACAAAATTAAAGCAGTGTAGAGACTCAATTGAAAAGAAAAAAATATAGAGACCTAATTAAAAATTTGATAAAATTATAAAGATCAACAGAGTAATTAAATTTAAAATTATTTATCTAAAAATTTTGAATTAACAAAAAAATACATTAATAATTAAATTTCTAATTTTTACCATATCATCAAAAGTTCTTTTAATTTGAGTTGGATATGTATAATTGGGGAAAGCATATTATTAAACGTAAAGTCCAAATGTTAGGGGCAAAAGTAGAAGCTTAATATAATATACATGTTAAAATGTGTTATATATATATGGATTATGGATAGCCTTGTCTTGCTTCTTATATATTGATCAATAATATCATATATATTTGATCCCTTTACATGCTTATAGCATCTTTGTTCTTTTTAATTTAATGTTTGTAAAGGTCATAAAAACTAGTACCTTGAACTAAGTATATGTGCAAAGATAAAAGATGGGTGTTCCTAGGTTATTGGAGAAGTGATTAAAGGGTTTGTAATTAAATTAAAGATCATTGAAATGTGTGTGATATCGATCACGTTCTCGGTTGTAGTTCCATACTTTTAGACTTTGCAGACAATGAATTAGTATGAAAGAAAGATGATGATGTTCACAGGCAGCACAAAATTATATATGCCTCAGAAAAAGGACAAATTGGTATTAGCTGTCCCTAGACCATAGTGCAAAGATTTTATCCCATTCAACCCATTCCTTTATACTCAGTAAAATGTTCTCTAGGGGAGAAACCTCCCTACCTATCTACCCTTTTATCTTCACATAAATATATAATAATAATGCTGCCTTCTACATAGGGGTAAAATAGGAAATGTAGATTCTCCATATATATAATCATCACAAATATTGGACAACCTTTTCAAATATTAGACATACTATTCTAGAATTCTATATTAAAATCATTTTTCAATCCTTTATATAAAATGTAAAATATATATTAAAAATGAATTAAATTTTATATATATAATATTTTTATTAATTTTAGTATTTATTTGATCAATTATATTATTAAATATATATTAAAATTAATTATTAATATAAAATAATATATTATATTTATATTTATATATAAATATACAGTAATTAATTTAGTAATTTTTTTACGTGCGCATAGCATTTTTGTTATTAAATAATAATTACTGTATATTTATATATACATACAGTAATTATTTTATAATTTTTATTATTGATTATCTAATAATCTTATATGTATTCTATTGATCAAATTCCACACTCTAAACTTTTATTCTGTTTTCAAAGTGTATGAGTGGCACGATAATTAACTAACGTGGAATAAGCAGAATTGTGCGAGCAAAAGTGGAATAATAAAGTTGTCACAATAATTAATTAACGTGATTAATCTTAATGTCTATGATTATTACAGAAAATACAACAAAAATATATTTAACTACGAAACATGGGGAAGATATAAAATATGTGATAATAATCCGACTCAAATTAAAATCTCTACTAGTTCCCTCAAAACTAAGTCACCACAATTGAAACTAAATTTCTAACGTTAAAAGTAAAAATCATCAACTTTATTTGAATACAATAAATCATGTCACGTTATTTTGTTGAGGTTAATTAGTAAAAATCTATGGATGCTTATTAATTAACTGGTTACCGCATGTAACATGAGTGGTACTTACAATGAAGTTGTTATGCCAGCCATTAGCGTTGTCTATATTATCTTGACAGATTCTTGAATTGTCGCCAATGCAACATGTTTTATCTTTGTTCCTGTCCACGAAGAACAGAAGCACTTATAACGCCACTTTATACTTTTAATAAATTTTGTATCATTTGATGATGCACATTGCCATGTGAATGTACTTTTCCAAAGTGCAACTCACGTGAGTTTTTCTAGCTAGCTACCAACTCACATATAAATGAAGCATCCTATAATAATATTATTAATAATTGAAATCATTATGATCATATCCGTAACTCCTAATAGTCTTGTCCATTATAGCTGGATTTCAGTATATATGGTTTAATTATTCTGTTATTTTTTATAATTTTATTAAATTTATAATTAAAATTTTATATTATTTTTAATTTTATAATTAAATATTTTTTAATTTAAAATATTAAAATTAATAGAATATATTTTTTAAAAAATATGGTTAAAGATAATTTAATTAGATTTTTAATTATAAATATTTTAATTTATAACAAAATATTTAGTTAATTTTAATAATGTTTATACTAATAAATATTTAATTACAAAATAAAAAATTTAATAAAACTATAAAAAGCAACAGATGAATTAAATTTATATAAATATTTCTAAGATCAATGCATTCATTAGTAATATTACCATGACAATTTTTTTAACTATCTGTTATCGCGAAACATTTATAGATTTAATTGTGTAAATATTATAAATATTTTTTATATTTTACACCATTATTAATTACCATATGGTGTATTGTGTTAATTCTAAATTAAACAAATATATTATTGTATAATTTTTATTCTGTTAGGTAAAGTCTAGAAAAGAGATAGACTGAGACTGAGAAATAGAGACTTAAAATAAGTCTCAGTATTGTGTTTGGTATAAAGTGAGAGATAGAGACCGAAATCAGAATGAAATTCGAATTTAATTTGCATAAAGAGTAAAATTGGAATTAATTAATTGAATGAGTGTATTTTAAGTATAAAATATTATTAAATTTTTATTCTCCATCTCCAAAAATTTCAGTCTCCTGTGTTTCTACTATTTAAAGGTATTGAAATACTAAAATTTTAGAGATAAAAACTAAAATTTTAATACCAATCTCTAAACCAACAAACATGATATTGATCAGTTCTAATTTCCTAATCTCTGTCCCAATACCTCAAAACAAATGCTATCTTAAAGACATAAAATTTGATAAATATTTATATAATTTTAAAGTATATGTAATGATATCGGCAAAATATAGTGATGTTCAAACAATAGCACTTGATATAATTTTAGAAAAACAACTATATAAGCTACAAAAGTTTTAAGAAACAAAGAAAACTTTTGGTCTAGGGTTTAGAATTTAGTATCACCTCTATTATTGTTTGAATTTGTTGCATATACATGCGTGTGATCTTAATTTCTCTCCTGTCCCGAGAGCATAATAATTTTGTTGTTGAAATATTTGTTGAAGATACAAAGAGCGATACTTATTGTAGGTCTCATGCATCATCGTCCAGCTCCGAAAGAGAAGACTATATATATATATATATAACTAATTAATATGGGTTATTTTTTACTATAAAATATTATTTTTTGTTCTACTTTTCGAGACTTTAAGATTATAATTTAAGATTTAGCATTTAGAATTTAGAATATATAATTCAAAAAAGTTAATTGATATTAGGCCAAAAAAAATTAACTCCTTAATTGAATTCATATATATATTAATACATGATTTTTTTTATGAGTTTGACCTCCGTTTTAATTTTTATAATGTATGTAGTTTAAAAACCAAAGGGTGGAAGAAATAAAGAAAAAGTTAAATAGAATGGAAAATATATTGAAAAAGCTAAATATTATTAAAAAATGTAAAAATAGGCAAATAAATTTGGCTATGGTGGTATAAAAGATGAATTGCACTAGATTGATTGATACACTAGCAATTCGTTAAAGGTGAATAAACGTTTCACAATTTTATTTGTTTCTAACGTATTCAAAATCCACACTACATACACAACATAATTTTCAGAACCGAATCGATAATTAAATCGGTCAAATTATGAGATTATTGGATCACTAATTTAACCAATAAATTATAGATTAAATGATTGATTTAGTCATAATTAAATAATTCTATAAAATTTTATTTTATTTTATTTTTTTATAATATTTTTTTATTTTATTTTATATTTAATTAATTATTATTTTTAAATTTTAATAACTCACAAATTAATTTATATTTATTATACTCTTCAAGTATTTATAAATTTATATTTATTATATTTTTTAAGAATTTATACAAAAATAAAAATAATAAAAAAAAAATAAAAAATATATTGTAGTTAATAAAATATTTTTTTGTTAAATTTATAAATATAATTTAATTTTATTTACGTAATGCATTTGATAAAAAAATTATGTATAGAAAATAATTTTTTTTAGTTTAACTGAATTTGACCGAATTAATTTAAATCGATTTTAATAGATTTGACCGAATTTTATCAGATTTTACTAAGTTTACTTGAATTAATTATTTAACTGATTGAAATAATGACTCAACTCGAATTGATGATTAAGTGATCGAATTTTTGGTCTAATCAACTAGATTGAACCAAGTTTGATAACTATGCCGACCAATTCTATTTTTAGTTTCCTTTTAACAAAAAGTTACTATTCTCCTAGGCAAATTTCATTTTCAAAATTCTTTTAAACAAATCATAATTTGTCCTAACAAATTCATTTTTTAAATTAAAAAATATTACAATCCATCCAACAAATTGAATTTAAAAGTCACAAAAAATTTGAATTTAAAAAATAAAAATTTAAAAATAATTCATCCTAACGAATTGGTTTTTGGAAATAAAAAAATTACAATTTTCTCCTGCAAATTCTTTATTTTGAATTTTCTTCCATATTTTAAAAAACACAGAAAAAACTCCATTTTCCTAGCTGTGAAATCACACATTTTAAAAATCACACAAATGCCCCATATATAATTTATTTTTTGGCTGCGAAAATAACAAATCATTTCATGTATGGCTAGCCGCATAGGCATATGGTGTTGAGATTCAAAAAGAATACAGATTGAACTTAGGTGTGAAAACTCATAATTAAATACTAGATTTGGATGAACAATTGGGATTTGTACTCATTCAAAGAACAATAATCACACCATCCACGTACATATTAGGCAACCTAGCCTACCTTATTATGTTTCCCACTTCAACCGGTTTTTCACTTCAGTTGACTTACTTTTCATCCTAGAAATTTGGAATTCGCTTATTTCAGGGGATGCTAGTCTTTTTTCTTTTTTCTCGCATTCAGTTTATTTCTGGTAAAAAAAATGGCATATTAAAAATTTATTATTATTATATAAATATTAGTTGTATATTAAAATTAATTATTATATATATATATATATATATATAAACATATATGCTACTTAATTCATTTTTAATATGTATTTTTTATTTTAATATATATTTTATATTAATAGTTAATTTTGATGACTAATTTTTTTTTTATACTTAAAAATTATACAATAATTTAAGAAAATAATATCTAAAATTACCTTGTATAATATAACTTTTATAATTTTATACATTCATATTTATTATATTTAAAATTATATAATTAATAAATATTAAATAAGATAATTTTAGACTGTTCGTATTAATTTTTTATTTTTTTCAAATATTATTAAAAATTATATATTTATTTATTAAAATTAAAATTGAGGGAGCCTAACTCAACTTTAAAAATTAATTTATGAGATAAAATTATTTTATACTTATAAATTATCTAAAGACTTTATTTTTAATAGAGGTGAGATTTATAATATTATTATAAATTGAAAGTGATATATATCACTCTTGAAGATAAAACTTAAAAAACATATATAATTGAACTGATTTTATATCCTTTGGACTATATCATAGTATATATGCAAGGTGGATAAAACACATACTCTATGAAATATGTGAATTACAATCTGCAATGGATTTCATTTTCACATAAAGAGGACAAACAGTTCGGATTCATTTTTCAAATAATTTGGAATGTCACGAGAAACTTTTCTGAATTGAGCAATAGAATTCGCTGCATAATTGGACCCCCAAAATATTTTTCCTGTTTTCGGGTTTATTCTATGCTCATTTTTTGTCACATGACACTATACAAATAAACACCAAAACGCGTACAGGTCAGCAAATATTTAATATTCACAACACACACTAATTTTGTAAAGCGGATTGAATTTGTTTCTGATAACAGGACAACTGAAAATAATACGTAAAAAATAAAGATACAAAATTTTATATTTTTTATATTTTTTTGTGATAAATTAAAATAAATTATAAAATTTAATTTATTTTTATTCAAAAAATTTGAGACAAAAATATAATAATAAAAAATATAATTATAAAAAATTAATAAGAATGATGAAAAAAAATAAGTTGAATTTTTTGTTAGTATTTTTATATTTTTTTTTTAGAATGAATACAAAATATACTAATTTAATATTTTTGTACACATTATTTCTATTTATATCGGTTCTGTTAAATATGATTTTATATCTCTAAATTCTATTTCTGTAAATAAATACAGCTTAAGTGTCGATATTTTGAATCTAATTCTAGGTAAGAACTAATAGAATTTAGATTTGTAATGAATAAGATAGGAAAACCAAAAAATAAAAAATAAAAATAAATAAATGTTGTTTTAATTTGTGAATATTAAGCAAACGTGATATAGTAACCAATGGTTGTATATATACATAAATCCAATAATCATACTAAAAAAGTAGTCCACCCTACTTATCATATTCATGTAGATCATGGAACATATGCGTGTAGTAAGAACAATCAAATCCAAAAAGGAGAGAATCTTCAGTCTCCAGCTTTATTGCAACTACCAAACTCTTCAAACCCTTCCAGGACACTACTTTCTTAATTAGCACCCATAGGAGGGCCTTAATTAAGGCTCCTAAAATAAAGATTGTATTCTTAAGTAACATTAATTTAGGAAATCATAATTAAAATTTTCAGTTTGATTCTTATTATTAGTAAAACCTAATGAATTTGCATTTCTTTATTATTAGTTTAATGATCAACAATTACTTACCCATATTGATATTATTTGATCGAGTCCAGAAATATGGATGATCGATTTTGGAAATGATGATCATAGCCTACCCAATAATTTTAGTTAAGGTTGCTAGAATAATAAACATGCATTACATTATAACAAGTTCCTAATTCGTGTCATGATAAATTCCTTACCTGTATAATTTTGTATCTTGTGCGTGCTACATTTATTTTTATTATTATATCCTTAAAATAAATAAATTTAATATTTATATTGATGAGTAGTATAGTCACACACACGCTCACTCAACAAATTGTCTTTCGTTATTGTCAAATTTTCAATAATATAATTGCTGCGTACGCATCTACCTTTGTGATAATTTATTTTTACTTAAATAAATGATATATATATATATATATATATATATATATATATATATATATATATATATATATATATATATATATAGCTAGGAGATATATATTATGGGTCGTTCTAGTATGATATGCTATGGTAGTTACGGGATTATGATATTTTAAAAAGTGTTGTTTAAAAAATATTACTACAATATAAAAATTATAACTTTAATTTTAACAATATTTCATAACCATCATATACAGTGATCGTATTATAGCCATCTATACTAGAATACACCATATATTATTGATGATATATATCTAAAATTCACAAGTTTATTTCTTTCTTCTTTCTTGAGTCTTGTGAACAATAATACAATAAACGAAGCTAAAATAATATAATAGATGATACATATATAAATTATGATCCAAGAGAGCATGGTGAATTGATGATAGAGGTATAATTGTGGAGGGAAAATCATATGGGGGGTCACGGTCACAAGGAAAATTAAAACATATATAAAAATATAATGGAATCTAAAAGAGAGTTTAGAAGAAGAAATAGTTATTATGGAAGGGAAGAGACAAGGGAGGAGCAGGGATATGTGTATGGAGGAAATTGTTTTGTTGTGATGATTAAATGGTCACGCATGTGAATATTGGGTTGGTACCTGATTTGTCCTTGTGCAATCGTGACAATACTTGGAGCCCGAACCAACAACATGCAAACCTCTTAAATCTTCTTATTCTCCATTCTTCATTTCATTCTACATCTCAATATATATATTTTATAATTATTTTTATATAAAGATATTTTATTTGATCATTGGATGATAGATTTTAAAATTTAATTTTCATATGCTATAAAAGTGTTATCTTTGTTTAAAGTATGGCAAAACAAATAAGTTACACTTTTTAAAATAAAATCATCATGAAAAGATATTTTTAACATTTTTATTCGAGTAGGTGTCTATATATATATGACACTACAAGAAACACTCAAAATTGCAACGATTTTAGTTGTTATTTGTCGAAAGATTTTGGTGCTGAAAAAATAATATTTAAAAGATGCCAATAACAAAAAGAATCTAAAAAAGTTTAAATTTTGACAAAAGTGATCAAATATTAATGAATTAATTGCTGTTAACGATAAATACTGATGTCACTAACCGAAAAGATGATTTGGCGAATTATAATATACATTTAATTAGGTGGCATTTTTTTATTTTTCAAAAATTCAGCAAGAAAAATTTTAGAATCTCAAATCAAACAATTAGAATTCAAAAACCCTAATTTCTTAGTGAAATCACTCTTTTTTCTAGCTCTTAATTATATTCAATGGAAAATCACAATTTTCACGAGACCATGAGAATCAAATTGCTAAAAAAAAAGGATTGCAGTGCCCTAAGCTTCTTTCATGGTTGTTACAGTAAGGTTCTACATCGGTTGGAGAGGAAAACGAAACATGTCTTATAAAGATGTGTGGATACCTCTTCGTAGCATGACGCGTTTTGACAAATGAGTATGGAGGGTTTCGATTATCATCCCTATTATCAAAGACAAAACTGTAAAACCTTGTATGACAAAACAGACAATATTGTACTAGCGAGTAGTTTAAACTGTTATAGTTACTGTTACAATTACTGTTGCTATCACCGTATCCCCGGCTTGCCCACCCTCCGTAGTGTATGTTTGTGATTTGGGTGAGTTTCACCAGGCTCTTCTACGACGCTATTTACATTTTTTTTGTTGTCACGATAATTATTTTATTTTGATTATATTTGATTGTTGTTGTTTTTATTTTTCTTTTTGGTTGTCACTATTTCTATTTTAATTTTCTTTTTCTTTATTACCTTCCTATTCTTGGGATTTTTGTCAGTAATTTTAGATTAAAAAAATTAGTTTATTAGTAAATTTTGATTGTAATTTAGTTGCTAAAATTTTAATCTTTATTTTTTTTAAATGTATGAGTTTGACCTATTAATAGTGATACCGTAAAATTGATGGTGATAATCTTTAATTTCTAGTTGTAAAGAAAAAGAATGAATACATACGAATTTTTTTTATGTTATTTTCAACATGTAAAATATTTTTATTTTAATTAATAAATGTCATGTAATTATCAAATGATAAGAATTTTTCATCTCAGTTTTCTATTAGCTACCTCAACATTTTTCGTTAACGAAAATCTAGGTAATTGATGTTTAGTTATTTTTATCAAATTTTAAAATTATTTACGAATTTTTTTTATTAATAACGTCTTTTAAATATTATTTTTAAATTTTTTGAATACCAATTTATAAGTTACCTCATAATATATATATATATATATATATATATATATATATATATATATATATATATAAAAGAGTGCAGTGACTGTATTAGTTATGGTGATTATGTAACTTTAACCATATTTAAAAAGAGTTATGTTATATATACATCAAAATTAGTCACTAAAATCAGTTACAAATATAAAATATATGTTAAAATATAAATATACATTAAAAATAAATTAAATTATAAATATATCTGTTACGGTGGGTAACTGGAGATTAATGGACTGGACTGTATTGGCCGGCCCAATCGTCTGCGGATGGTAGCCTCCGAGCAGGTTTGTGTGCTGGAGCCTCCTTCCGACTTGTGTACGTGAGTGAATGGGGATGGTACCTGCAAAGACACTCTGATGCCTAAGTTAGCAAGGGTGTGAGCAGGTTTAGAATGTATTGGGCTTAGAGATACCTGAGAAGTGTTAGGGTATTTATAGTGGTGATCCAATAACCACCGTTGGAGTAGTGCCACCTTTTTAGGCGGATAATCGTCCCTTTTATCTAGGAATTGTTGGGATATGGCTTCTAGAAGTGGGTTGAGAGATTTTAGGGGCAGTTACTTATTTGAATAAGTGTTATCTGCCAGCTATCTCTTGAGCCCGACTTCCCGACTTCTTTGGAAAGAAGTCTGTGTTGAGTCCGACCTCTTCTAAAGAGGTCGGTGAATAATGAAGGCCAATCTTTGGATTGGGCCTTTTGGTGTATTTGGACCTGAGCCTTAGTGTTAGGCCAGTGTATGAATAGTGCCCCTACTCGAGTTCAATCTCTTTTTCTTAAGAGTTGGATTCGAGTATTTAAACTCGGGCTTGTAGGCTCTGTATAATTGGTTTTAGCACATCTTACTTAACCAAAGAATATTTCTTGTCCTAGTTTCGTACAACTCGTTCAATTCGAGTTGTTTTGAGGATACATGACTTGTTTTAATACAAATCACCTTTCTGAAACTTATTCTGATTTCTTACGACTTGTTTTGATACAAATCGTTTATTTCAAAACTCGTAATTATTTTTTAGTATAACCTCATCTAGCTCGTTCGATGCGAGTAGTTTTAAGGTCTTACGATTTGTTTCATTTCAAATCGTTTAGTTAAAACGTGGCTATTTCTTGATCTAATTTCATACAACTCATTTAAATTCGAGCTGTTTTTTAGGACTTCACAACTTGTTTCAAGTACAAATTGTTTATTTTGAGTCCTTTTAAACTATCAGATCATCTTTATAACCATCGGACTTCGTTGCTTTATCCATTATGCCCCTGCTCGTGGTCGAGCTTTATGAAGTCGGACTCGAGCAATCAAGCAGAAAGGATTTTCGAATGAAGCCTTTTTTTTGTTGAACTCATTCATTCTGAGTTTTCTAGATGACTTGTTTTTTATACAAGTCACTTTTTTGAAGCACAACTCGTTATATATCAAGTTGTTTTGCGCAATTTACAAATTACTTAGATCATATGGTTATTTTTTACTCGATTTTCTTCAACTCATGGGCTTGAGTTGTTTTAAATCATCAAGCCGTATTATAACCATTGGACACCAATTTATACCTCGTCGCTTTATCCGAGCGACCATTGAAAAGGCCAGCTCGTGATTTTTGCGCTTTGTCGAGCATAAATTGGCGCCTTAGGTGAAGGGATTATATGCTTATTTCCTCCCCTTTCTAGTTTTTACAAGGTTGTCGTCCTTGTGTATGATACAACTTGTTTTATCCAAGTTGTTTTGGAGGATAGTTTTTACGTTTCGATTTTGTTCAAAAACGTTTACAATCCTTCCTTTTTAACTCGTTTCTATACGAGTCGTTTGGTTGAAGTGATTCATTTTGATACAAATCACTTTTAAAGCTTTGCTTTTAGATAGACACGACTTGTGCTTAACACAATTTCGTTGAAAATATGGTTGACTGGCATAACTCGTTTAATCCAAGTTATCCTTATGTTGTTGTGAATGCTAGAACGAGTTTTCTTGGAACAACTTGTTTTTGTGAAAGTGTTCCATTTTATACGACTAGGTCGTTTATTTTTAGAACTTGTAGAGATGAGATTGTGGGCTTGAGATTTTGTACGATCCATTTGTTATCCGTGTGGATCGAGTTGTTAGATCGTATTTATGCCTCAAGGGGCATATTTAGTTAAGTTATTTTTGCGACTTGTTCTAAACACAACTTTTTCAACCCGTTTGGCCCGAGCTGTTTCAAGGTGTTTTCTTTCCAATTCGCATATGTAACTTCTTTCCACCAATTGGTTCCTCGTCGCTTCATCCAGGCGATTTCTATATGATCGGCCCGTGATTTTCGCGGTTTATCGAGCTTTAATTGGTTTGTGTTAATTGTAGAAAATCAATTTTCATAAGGAATTGTTTTACTCCTTATGTTGGAGGTGTGTTGCGATCTGGGTAGTTTTTCACCCTCGAAGTTAGACACTTTGTAGTAGCCCTTTTCTAAGATTTCAGTAATCTTAGAAAAAACCTTTTTGATCTTTGTTTTGAAAAACCTTTTTCTTGGCTGACTGTCCCTTTCTTTAAGTTAAGTTTTCCTTAACAACTCGGGACAGCCTTTTGCCTTAGTGCTTTCAATAGGTTTCCTGATCTCTTTTTGGTATTCCTTATACTCAATTTTTTATTTATTGAGCTCTTATGATTTAGGTTATTTTTGCGATGCATTTCCTTTTTTCTCGGTTTTTCCGACTTGTAAGTCAGATAATTTCCGAGTTTATTACGATCGACTTTTATAACCTCTTTACACCGACTTGTACCTCGTCGTTTTATCCTGACGATCATCTAGGTCGGTTCATGGGATTTTCACGCTTTGTCGAGTTTAAGTCGGCGCGTTTCGTAGAAAGAAAGAAAAATGAGAAGGAATTTATAAGAGATAAAAGATCTTTATTTATTTGCGAAGGTACTTTTACTGCTACTAAGGGTTTTTCACTATCTATGATCCCTTAGTCTCTACTATGATGCCTCGTTAAAAACCCTTCTTCAGAAAAAATCCTTTAATTTTTGGAAAAAAATCATGAAGTTGGAAAAAGAGTACATTAGGGAGTAGAGTTCGCTTTTAGCTATAGTACCTTTTCATGTTACAAGCATGCCACGACCTTGGTAGCTCGGTGCTGTTTAAGTCGGTCACCTTGTACTAACCTTTTCTTAAGATCTCAATAATCTTGTAGGGTCCTATCATTTTTGTTGTCAGCTTTCATTCGCCCAAACTCAGTAGCCTGATATTTTTTCTTATCAAGATGAGGTCTTTTACGGCGAATCTCGTAGCCATCCTTTGTCTCAAGAGCTCTTTCCTTATCTGAGTTTGCTCTCAGGTTTCTGGAAGGGGGTCACGTTCTTCTTTCGTGCTCTAGCATCATTATAGAATGTTGTCTTTAGTTTTTAATAATTTTGGACTTAGCTTTCATGATAAGCCAATGCCCCTACTCGAGGTCGAGCTTCATAAAGTCGGACTCGAGTATTCAGTCATGCCATTCTTGAATCTTACTATTTGTTGCTATGTGACTTTTACAAGTTATTTTGGACTCTCTTTTTGGGAGGTCGGATAACTTGTTTTATACTTGTTGTGTCAACTTAGTAAGGTTGGATACTTATCTCTTGGCTTGAGGAGGCATTCTTATAAATCGCCATCCTTTCTCAATTTGTTTTAAACAAATTGTTGTGACGTCGGGTTTACATCCTCTTTGTGTTGATGTTTGATTATGATCACGTTGTCCTTAAGTTATTTGTGCAATTCGTTTTAGGCTTTGCCACTTGCCAGTTTGATTTAGTACAAGTGGCTTAATGAGGTCGGACCACGATTTGCATTTATAACTTCTTACGCCACTTTGGATCTCATCACTTCAAGTTAGAAAAAGTGTGCATTAAGGAGTAAGGTGCGCTTTCTAGCTGTAGTATCCCTTTTGTTGTAAACATGGCACAATCTAGGTAGATTGTTTTCGAGTTAGTTGAGTATGTTGTAGTAGTTCTTTTTCAAGTCTTAAGTGACTTTGTTGGATCTTTTCATTTTGGTGTTGGCTTTTTTTCGTCCGCTTTTGGTCCGATGTCATTTTGGATCAAGACGAGGTTGTCAGTTGAGAAATTTCTTCGTATGACCTTCTCATGGCCATTTATGCTTGGGATTTGGTTCTCGAAGTTGTACCTCAAGAAAGAAGTCGGACTTTTTTTTGTAAGCTCTTAAAGGAAGTCGGATTTTTATTTGTAGACTTGAATCCTCAGAGGAGGTCAAATTATCTTCATAAGCTTGGATCTTTAGAAGAGGTCGGATTTTTCTTTCTAAGCTTGGAAAGAGGTCGGACTTTCTTTCTAAGCTTGGAGGTTTTCGACCTCATTGTAGACTCTGATCTTTAAAAGAAGTCGGAATCTCTTTCTGATATTCTTCGAGGTTTTTGACCTCATTTTAGAGTTGATCGTGAAAGAGGTCGAATTTTTTACAGACTCCAAAACGAGATCGGATTTTTTTCTTGTCGGATCTAAAGAGGTCGGATTCTTCTGAGCAATGAGGTTTTAGACCTCATTGTAGAGTCTAACCTTTAAAAGAGGTCGGACTTTCTTCGTGGGATCTAAAAGAGGTCGAATTTTCTTTGTGAGCTCCCAGCTCATCCGACCTTGTTGTAAAGTCTAACCTTTAAAAGAGGTCGGACTTTTCTTCATGAGCTCTCTAAAAGAGGTCGGATTTTCTTTGGTGAGCTCCCAACTCATCCGACCTTATTGTAAAGTCTGACCTTTAAAAGAGGTCGGACTTTTATTCGTGAGCTCTCTAAAAAAGGTCGGATTTTCTTTGTGAGCTCCCGGCTCATCCGACCTTTGAAGAAAAGTCTGACCATCATTCTCTCCAATGAAGACTGGGCCTTTGTCACCCCGACTTTCTTTTTTCTTTGGATCGGATTCCAGTTTTCTTCCTGGAAGACATCCATCTTTATTGGTGTGCAAACAACATCAAATTCTACCACATGAATATTTCTTTCCATATTCATTGGCAGTGATGTAATTTGTGAGCAACCAACGAAAGATGTACCATGAGAATTCTTTGTGTTATTCACTGTTGTAATTGACAGGTGAATCCACTGAAGAAAAAACTGGATTCATCACTCCGTTGTCGAATTGGATTGCGTTCAAATTGGCTGATGCTGTGTATTTGGAACATGCAACTGTTCCATTTCATGAGTGGGTATCATGGATTTTTCCGAGATTGTAAGTTGGTACAGATGTCATTGTCCATCCTATTTCACGAAGAGGTTGGGATTAGTCACGTTCCCTTTTCCTCTTTTTTTTTTCTTCACGTAACTTCTTTTGCCAATTGAATTTTCTGAATTGAAAATTCTTTTATTCAATTGGCTTTCGAGTTCATATTTTTTTCAAGTAACTTCTTTTGCCAATTGAATTTTCTGAATTGAAAATTCTTTTATTCAATTGGCTTTCGAGTTCGTCTTTTTTTTTTCACGTAACTTCTTTTGCTAATTGAATTTTCTGAATTGAAAATTCTTTTATTCAATTGGCTTTCGAGTTCGTCTTTTTTTTTTCACGTAACTTCTTTTGCCAATTGAATTTTCTGAATTGAAAATTCTTTTATTCAATTGGCTTTCGAGTTCATCTTGGTTTGCTTTCTACAATGGCCTTGGGACGGTGCTTTCTTCTCTTTTAATCCAATTTAACTGTAGAAGTAGAATCATCATCCCTATTTGATATCCTCTGCCCATTGGGAGAAGTTTTTACGGGATTTCTGGTATCCATAGAAACTGTATTCCAGCTTCTTTTTAACATGCTTGCATCTTATTCATGTCGAGTGGTTGTCTGACTATGTTATTGATCATCCGCCATTATCAAGAGTTGAGCTCCAGGTCCCCGGCAACGGCGCCAATGTTACGGTGGGTAACCGGAGATTAATGGATTGGACTGTATTGGCCGGCCCAATCGTCTGCGGATGGTAGCCTCCGAGCAGGTTTGTGCGCTGGAGCCTCCTTCCGACTTGTGTACGTGAGTGAATGGGGGGTGGTACTTGCAAAGACACTCTGAGGCCTAAGTTAGTACGGGTGTGAGCAGGTTTAGAATGCATTGGGCTTAGAGATACCTGAAGAGTGTCAGGATATTTATAGTGGTGATCCAATAACCACCGTTGGAGTAGTGCCACCTTTTTAGGCGGATAATCGTCCATTTTATCTAGGAATTGTTGGGATATGGCTTCTAGAAGTGGGTTGAGAGATTTTAGGGGCAGTTACTTATTTGAATAAGTGTTATCTGCCAGCTATCTCTTGAGCCCGACTTCTTTGGAAAGAAGTCTGTGTTGAGTCCGACCTCTTCTAAAGAGGTCGGTGAATAACGAAGGCCAATCTTTGAATTCGGCCTTTTGATGTATTTGGACCTGAGTCTTAGTGTTAGGCCAGTGTATGAACAATATCTATATATAAATATATTGATGATTGATTTTAGTGACTGATTTAAGTATATAAATAGTATTTTTAATTTAAAAAATATTGGTAAAAGTAATGTCACACATTTTTACATCTTTTATAAAAGTAATGTTTTCTCTCAATATGAAATCTCACATCGATTATAGAGGAGAATAAAACATGTCTTATCAGAATATAATAATATTTTTTTGGTAGAAACTCAGATGCAGTTAACTTCACGTGAAGTTGATACCTGAGAGCCGTTAAATGATTTGACTGATTTGACTAAATTTTCATCTAACGTCTCTCATATATCAACTTCACGTGAAGTCGATTTCACCTGAATTTTCACCTATTTTCTTTGCATTTTGTTACGGTAGTTCACCATATTCTAACACTTCCATTTGCAATCCGTTTTGACAATTTTGTCTACGCCATCGTTTTTACAGTTTCACCGGCACCCTAACTTCGGTAATTTTATCTGCATCCCGTTCCAGCAGTTTCATTGATACTATTTTCAAATTTATTATTCTTGGGTTTTATATATTACGATGAATTCTATCATATAAAGAATTCATTTTACTTCTTTTTCATTTCAAACGTTTTCAACTACTATTTGTACGGTAACTGAACCCCACATTGTCTTTGTAGTGTGAAAAAAATCAACTCTATCCTTTGTGGGGTTTGTATATTAGTCTTTTGTAATCGTATAAGTAAAATCTAGCCATGTATTATGAAAGCCCTAGTGTTATAATAATAATAAAGGGAATGCTCCCATAAAGATACAGAAAATATTTTTTTTAAATATATTTTTTAATAATTAAAATTTAACATATATAATTATTTAAATTATATTATTTTTGTCAAAATTATGTCAGACAAATTAATTTGATCGAAAAATAGTGAATTAAATTTTGAATTTGTCTAAATTAATATTATTTTTTATAAAAAATGACTACAATATCTCTATTATATAAAATGACTAAAATACTCTTATTATATATATTAATTTTAAAAATTCTAAATTCTAGCCCTTTTCTTCTCTATAATTATAGGGTTAGAATTTAAAAATTTTTAAAACGAATATATATATATATATATATATATATATATATATATATATATAATAGGAATATTTTAGTTGTGTTTTATAATAGGAATATTGTAGTAATTTTTTATAAAAAATATTAATTTATACCGGTTTAAAATTTAATTTATTAATTTTTTTGCTAAATTGATTTGTCCGGTCTAATTTTAATAAAAATAATACAATTTAATTTATTTTATGTATTAAATTTTAATTTTTAAAAAAATCTTTAAAAAAGACATTTTTAACATATTTATTTAAGTGGCTCCCTAATAATAATTATGAAGTTGTGAGTGTATCTCTTATCTTATAAATTTCTCATTTTTCTTTACTTTTTTTGGCATAGGACTAACTTCATACACTCCTTACACTAGCAATATTACCACTAAGTATATGTGTTTGTCAGTTTCCACACATTTCAAACATCATTTCTATTCCTGCTAACACGATATTTTGTTGAGAGTGTCCTTTTGTTTTTTCAGAGCAGAGCAAAACATTTTAATTGGAAGCGTGGAAAAAGCCATAAACAGCAATAAATTAAACCTCTATAATCTATATATACGTTTATAAAAGAAATTAAACTAGTCGCTACACACAATTATATATTACAAGGCTATATAGTTAGTAGTTACCTTAATTAATAGTTTTTGTTCCCTCACTCCATATCTTACACATATATGAGTATTTACCTTCTTAAAATTTGATACCAAAGCAGATATATACAAGTAACATCTGTATGTTTTTTCTCCACATAATAACCTTTGAAATGATAACAAAATTTGCCGGAGATCACAAGGGAAAATGATGATATTTAATTTGAATCCATTTTATTGAGTTGTAAATAATATCCAATATAAATAGAAAAGAAAGAAAATATAATAATAAAAAATAAGAAAAAATTATTAGTAGACCCATATTTTTGTGTGTATAAAACTAGGTATAGGTATAAACATTAACATACATGACACAGTATTAGAGTTTTTATATCCGAAAAATTTACAAATCAATCTTTATTGAATCTCAAAAAAAAAAATAATATAAAAAAATGTGAAAAGACCTATATAAAATTCATGCAAATCTAAATAAAAAAATATTCTTGCATACGAGAGCATATTAAACATATAATTATTTATATTTTTTATTTTATTTTTTTAAAGTTTTAAGAAAAATAATTTTATGATATAATAATAACCTTCTATAATAAAAAAATTTAGAATTTAATTCTTATTATTCTTTTAAAAAAATCTTCATAAGAAGACACCAAAAAAAATTCTTCATATGACAAATAAAAAAATCTATATAAAATTTAAGTAAGTCTAAAAGAGATAGACTCTTGTATAAAAACCTATTAAAAATATAGCTATTTATTTATATGTTTTTTTATATTAATTTAAACTTTAGAAAAAATAGTATCACTAGAGTGAGTTCCAATAATATTGTTAGACGAGAAAATGATCAGAAAATGAGGCAGAAATCTAGGATCCACATTATATATTATATACTCTTGATCCATGTTTCATTTCCTAATAATTCTTCTAACTAATACTTAATAATGAAAGCTGCAAATGAAAAGGAAATAAATACACCACAAACATACATAAAAAATTCGATAGTATATATTTAATAAATTATATGTAATAATTAGAAGAAGTATTGGAATATGATAGAAGTAAGATAAGTGAGAATAAATTATGAAAAATAATGTGAATCCTATGACACGCATATACCGGTTTATTGGAAGAATGCATGTTATATATTATTATCATTATCAAGCCAGCTAGCAAGAATAATTGTATGAAAATCATAACATCAACATGTACCAAATAATTAATAGAGAAATTAGAAGTATTGAAATATACCATTGAATCATACATATATATTTTTAATTATAAAAAATGTTACATAATTAATAATAATTTACACTCATATTTACATAAATTTTACGTACAAAATTAATATAATTTATATTTATATTTTTTAAAGTTTGTATTTATTAAAAATTTAATATTTTTATTGATTAAATAATAACAAAAATATTAAAAATTGTTGATGCCAAAAATTTTTGTTTAATTATTTAAAGTTGATTAGTTTTGAAGAAAGAACATAAAAATGAATATGAAGAGTTATTATTGAATGTGTGATGATGAGTATATAAGATAAAAGATTGGCACGTGTGGTGAGAGAGAAAGAGAGAGAAGAGGACAAAAGGTTGATTAGGGTAGTGGTGTGATGTGAGAGTGAGTGGATATTGAGAGACTAAGAAAGAAAGAAAGAAATTAAAGCCCCCCGTGAGGAGTGTTTGGAGGCATTCCAATATAACATTACACACATCATTTTGTTACCTTCCTCTCCCTTCTCTTCTTTCGATGCTTATTATACCTTTCACTATACATCACGAGTTCATGATTCCTCTCCTCTTCATTTTCCTATTCCCCAAAATTTATATGTATTTTCCCTTTTCCCCATCTATCCCTCTTTTTTCTTAGCTTAAGGGACAAAAATTTAAATAATTCATTCACCTATGTATGCTTTCATCAAGTTATTAATCAAACTTGAGAGATTGAGAACCTAAATTGTTAACTCTTGTGGCCTACGTTTCTATACATGCACACATTAGAAAAAAAAATCATAATAAACACCAAAATTTTAATACTATACTTATGTCAAACACAGTGTTTACTGGCAGAAAATTACCTAAATTTGTTATGATGAAAATGATCTCTGTAGTAAAATTCGGCAGAGTTTTGGTTTTTCAAATTAATTTTATTAAAAATATAATCATTTGTATTTTCTTCTCAATTAGTTTAAATTTTTTAAAGAAGTAATTTCACGAATTTCTATAAACTAAATGTTTAGAATTTAATTTTGGTTGATCTCTTAAAACAAATTTCAGTATAAAACAAATAAAAAAAGAAAATATTTATAAAAAAAATAAATGATAAGATGAAAATTAAGAAAGGGCATTTTGGTAAATTCAGGCATGTATATAGGATTTCTTTGTAAGCAGGGAAGAAAACACATGAGATGAATGATATATAGATTTGAGAGCTCATCCTCACTCTTTTAAATGAGTTCATAGCAAGAGATCTCTCATAGGAGAGAAATTAAAGAAGAGAGCCAAGAAAATAATAATAATAATAATAATCATAATAATAAGAATAATAATAATGGTTTCAAGAGAGCAAAAGAGAGCAGCACTACTGCATGAGAAGCTTCAACTCCTTCGTTCTGTTACCAACTCTCATGCTGTAAATATACTTCATTCCTCTCTCTCTCTCTCTCTCTCTTTTCATTGGTTCATGAATTTTCTGAAGAATCATTTACATTATGTCTATTCTTTCTGCATCATCCATGTTAAGTATTATTAATTTAATATCTGAATTATATTATGCAGGTGAACAAAAGCTCCATCATAATCGATGCATCAAAGTATATTGAAGAGCTTAAAGAAAAGGTAGAAAGACTCAATCAAGAAATAGCCACAGCAGAAACTTCAAATCATCATCATCACCATAATCCTAATTTGCCTATGGTATGTATATATATTGTTGATATTAATTATTTTATTAATTGTTTTGATCAAGTTTGAAATAATTAAAGATATGTGCAGGTGACAGTAGAAACCCTAGAAAAGGGATTTATGATAAATGTAATTTCAGGAAGAAGCTGCCAAGGACTACTTGTTTCAATTCTTGAAGCCTTTGAAGACATGGGTCTCACCGTTCTTGAAGCTAGGGTTTCTTGTACGGACACTTTTCGATTCCAAGCAGTTGGAGGAGAAGTAAGATCACATACACATACACATACACATTCTATATATAAACACAAAAACATTCAATAATAACACAACATTTGTATCGGTGAATAAAGTTAAGGACATTTAACTTAATGAGAAATTAATAGTTTAGAGTCGTTAAATGATAATTTAATTAAATCTGTTAAACTATTTAACGACTCTCAACTATTAATTTCACGTGAAGTTAACTCCATATTCACCTAACCATTGTTACCTTGTGTTATTACTCCATAGGCTTTTTGGAAGTCACATGTTGTCCTTGTATAAAACATTTGTTCCTCTCTCTCTCATCATCTCTCTATTGAGGGAAAAAATATAAAAAGAAATAGGATCTATGTAGTTACGTTGCTGTGCAATATTGTTGATGATCATGATCATGAATCTATAGTGCTTTTTAAATCTTAGCCTATATATATTAATCATCTTCAATAATATAATATTTATTTACTTCATATAGAAACAACCAATTATTTTTCTCTCCTACAGATATAAATATATCAGAAATTCTAGAGATTAGTAATTTTTAGTAATTTCAATCACTATTTAATTAACATTATACTATTTTATTTTTAATAAATAAATTTTATTAATTTATATATGTAAATTTTAAAAAATATAAATACAAATTATATATGTATAAATTATATATTTTTTGTGTATAAATATAGATGTAAATTATTATTGATTAAGTACTGATCTAAAATAATAATATTTGTTGGTCACATAACATTGTTGATAAATATATTTCATGCACATGAATAATGAAGGCTATACATAATAATGCAACTTTTTATCTTCTTCTTTTCCTTTTATTAATTACTTTTATTTATTTATTTTGTGTAGAATGATGAACAAGGTGACACTATTGATGCACAAGCTGTGAAACAAGCAGTGGGACAAGCAATAAAGAATTGGAGCCAACAAAGTGCTGATCAAGATTAAATCAAGAGCCCGCTTATAATAATATAAATATTTTTTAATTTGTATCTTATATATAGATGGTTGTCTTCATTCTTTTCTTTTCTTTTCTTTTCTTTTTCTTTTTTCTATTTTTCAAGTTTCTTTTTTCTCATTATCTTAATCCTATGTTTGGCTAACTGCCAATTTTGTTTATTAAGGGAAGAATCTTCGTGAAAGAATGCGTATTGATATCTTCTGAATGATCCTTTCAATGCTTCAATAATCTTCAATGAAATTATATTCCAGTAAAAAAGAAGAAGAAGAAGAAAGAGTTGGTTGTGTTCATCAAACTTATATATGATGCCAAGATACCTAACACTACTACATATATAAATTCATAGAAGATTTTAATTAATTAGTTATTAACTGTCCTAATTAATTATATAATTAATGATTAATGATTATTCATCAATTTTCAAATATATATTCGATTATTATTATTGTTCACATGCATGGGTTGCACAAAATAATCCAAATAGCATGTACAAATTTTGAATTTACTGTGTATTAAAATTAAACATAAAAAATATATATTTTTATGTCTGATGGGTAAAATTGATTAAAAAAAAAAAAAATTCCTAAAGCAAAAGTGTAAGTGCCCTATAGTGAAGCAGAAAGCCGTTGAAGTTGACACTTGTTAACTTTAGAACAACATTATATTATTTTCAAACAAGATTTTTGGCACAATCAAGTAATAATGAATTGAAGCCACGTGAGGTACTTTTTTTTACTTCACCCAAATGGTCAATAGTCAATACATGGTAAACAAGTGAGAGCGTTAAGGTCAATACTTTGGAACTAATGAGCCATATTTATAAATTGAGAATTACACACCATATTTTTCTATATATATACTTAATAATGGTGTGTAATAATTGTTGTGAGTATTGTACAAAATAAGATTAAGAATAAATAATTGATCTAATGCTCGTACCAAATAATCAGATGTTATATCATAATATTATTTTTTTTAAGTTTAAGCTAATAATAAAAAAAAATATAAATGATTATATTTTTAATATTTCTGTTTAAATAAGAGTTTTTTTTGGAATTTGTTTAATGTTTGTATATACTTTTTTTTCTTTTTTTATTTGTTTTATGCTATTTATTTATGTTTAGAATTTTATCAAAATTTTTTGGATATAAAACTTTAATACTACGTTATGATACTATTTTTTTAATTTTAAAGTAATAATAAAAGGAGAAAACTTAAAACAATTTTATGTCTGAGTATAAATTAATATTAGATAGTAGTGCTTGAGTACTGGTTTTGACTATGAAAGCATGGATTATAAAGAAGTACATTGCGTTAATAGTAGCATGCAATCCATGTTAGAATAATAGTTACATATTATGATGTAATTTTCTTAGATGATGAACAGGACAAAACTTTTTATCTTTAATATTGAAAGCAAGCAATTGTGGTGAAGAGTTTAACAAACATAAATTCACAATTGTGCTCATAGAAATTGATCTGATCCACTTTAACAAAATGAAGTTGCATCAATAAAGGTAATATTTCTCATATAATATTTCAGGAATAACTTCATATAATATTGTTTTTTTTTGGGGGGGGGGGGGTGGTTAAAGCGGGCCGCTTGGTAGTTAACAGTAAATAACTGATGTTAGTATGTAGTTGGGCCCATCTTAATAACATAAGGCTGGGCCTGTTTCTGGCCCAATATCATTTTAGTCTAATTTTTTTGAATGTATTGCAATTATGTTAAGAAAATCTAACAAGATTCAGACCAAAAGATAAGAGGATATGATTTGATACCAAATTTTCAAATCCTGCCTGCAGTAATTCATTGGCCAGCGGTAGATTTATAAATGGAGCTCTAATCTACGACGAATTAGTTCTTAACCTCTCGGCTTGGAGAATACCATGAAAAAAAAAATCTTCATACAGAGTAGCTTCTACAAAATTAAAGAACCACAAAATGGATATCCTTTTTTTTTATTGTCCCCCATATTCTCTGACTCGACAGACCACCGGCAGAAATCTAAACTGAAATCTAAACTTCATTTAAAAGCTTGTTGCCAATGAATTGATGCACACAATAGGCCAGATTTGAACTTAAATATATATAATTGTAAAAGGTGGGCTTTTTTTTTTTTGGTATTCGTCATTGTTAACGGTTTTGTACGTATTCACAAAGGCATGGGTCATTAAAAATGTTATTTCCTGACCAAAAATAAAATGTTACCCGAAGGCCCAAGTGGCTCATTCAAACCAAGTTAGATTACTCAATTTTTTTTTCTATATAAAAAGTTAATCAAATAAATAAATTAAAATTTGATAAACTTATAATTAAAAAAAATAGTAAATTTCAAATAGGCCTCAATTTGCATTCTGGAGGGAATTATGGAAAATAACGAGACACATTTGGAGTCAATAAACTTCTAATTAATCGTCATCATCATACATCATTAGAATTCATACATATTGATCCTACTACATAGATATAGATCGAGATTACAACTGCTGCTAGCTTTCTCAGTTCCCTTCCCCCAGGTTCTTAATTATATAGATAACAATAAACATTAAATAAAAAAAAAAAGAAGAACGAAAGCAATTGCAATATATAATAATAAGTTGATTTAGAAAGGACTAAGGAGCTCCCATTGGTGTGACACACTTGATGAAGTTGTAGTATTTTCTTCCATAAGTGATTTTGTGATATTTGGTTCATTATTATTAGCCATGGCAATGTCACTGCTTCGTTTCTCATAGTAGTGATAAGCTGCAGCACCCGACAACACTGCTAGTGTTAATGCCTGTGCATGCATCCTGCCAATTTTAATTTAAGTTAATTAATCAACACATAAATTACATTATTAATTAATTAAAATAAAGATATGTATATGTATTTATTTAATATACCTGGCATGTATAAGCCTAAGACTTGGTTTCATTGGAGACCTTGCTCTTGAATAAGCAATCAGTGATGCTCCTATTCCTGAGGCCCATAGCCCCCCTGAAAAATTATTCATATTTTCTATTAAATAACAAAATTAATTAATGGTATTATTATTATTATTATTAAGACTATTTCTGAAATAATAATCTATTTATTTTGTACTTAATTTTCAGCATGCATGTTCAAATTAATCTCATAGATCTGATAAACAAAATAGCTAGTAATCAATAAACTTACCAACTGTAGTGAGCTTGTGCTCTGAAACCCAGGACTGAACTGATTCCATGTTATTTGTGTTGTATAGTGTTATTGTGAAAGGAAAGAGTAGTAGATATACTACTTATATAGTAGGTGAAATTAAATTATTAATTAATTGAAATGTTATATAAATGTGGCCCCTGGGTTTGTTTGTGTTAGCGGGTTTAGACTTTAGTGTGTTGGGTCACACCTTTAGTTTGTTGGAACACAGAAAAGTGGTTAAACTAGAGGCTTAACCCGGTTTTGTCTCTGCTCTTCTCAGTCTCAACTAAATTACTTTGAGTAACTGATTTTTATGCACGTGCCTTATGATTTTCTTATGTTTCCATGTGAAAATAGCTTTTTAACATAAAAACTGATAAAAAACAAAGTGGCTTTTGAGTTTTGAGGCTGTGACTGTGTGCTGCATCAAGTTAAGGAAAAATGAGCACCATTTATATCTGTGACCTGTGGGTTATATTTAATTATTTATAATCATATACCTTTTTTTCTGAGTAGGCACCGTCCATGCATTAGATTCATTAAACTACCACCAAGTACAGGTTGAGATTTGAAAACGGTTATCAATCTCAAGAAGGGATAATTTTACTACATTTTTCATACTCAAAATACAACTAATCTCCACATTTCCGGTAGTAGAGAAATTAAAAAAATAAAAAATAAAAAAGACAAAATTTTCAAGGAAAAATCAAGCCGTTTGTTCTCTGTCATTCATTATTTAAGATGTGAGCAATAAAATTGTATTCTTTTTATTTTAAGTTAAATTTTTAAAGCAGCTATAAAAAATTACTCATGATCTAAAAGATTAATAAATTTGTATTACGGACATGTCAAACAATGAATAATATAAAATAAAGTAGATTTTTTGGTACTTATAAATTTTTTTTGTCTAACCTATCTAAAAATAGAGATAGAATAAAGTGAGACTCATCCCTTTATTTTTAAATTTTATAAATAAATATTAGGCACTATATTGAGCTAGAATCTCATCTAAAATCCGCACCCTACTCTACCCTATAATGAAGGAAATGAGAGTTGAACCCATAACGTTTTTTATGTAATAACTTACAATAAGTAAACAACCATTAAAACTAGTTAGTTAATTTAGTAATTTAGAACATTAATTTTTTATTTTTTATGTTATTAATATGTATAAAATTCAAAATGATTGAATTTTATATTTACTTTAAAAAAATTTGATATTTTTTGCGGATAGAATAGGATATGTTAGGGTTTAGAATTTTAGAATGCGGGTAGGGTTAGGGTTGAGAAATTCTCCACCCACAAATAGGATAAGATAGAGTTTAATAAAATTTTCAACTCAGTCCTAATGTCCTCATTTTATCAATGAAATATAATATCTTAGAAAAAAAAAAGCAATTTGGTTTTTCTTCCATGGGCCTATTTTGGGCCTATTCACATGTATTAAAACATGTGAATCGGCCCAGCTTGTATGAGTGTTATATCAGTGGCCCATATAAAACTTTATTCATGTCCAAAAAGACACTATATTACCAAAAAAAAAAAAGCAGCTGAGGTTTCTGTTCGTTGTCATTGACTATAATCAGTGGACTATTGGAGTCTTCCTCTGGAAGCTTGCCTCAGGATTTTTAATCCTTCTTGTTCAACTGAAAATTCCCGCTATTCAGGAAAGACGAGAAAACACTACACACTCAACGAACAAACAAGCAGCTTCTTCAATCTTCCATTTTCAATCATCGCATCACTACTTCTTCTTCTTCTTCTTCAATTGAAATGGGAACCGAGTTCCCGAAGATCTAAAGATGGAAGCTGACCGAAGCACTAAACGCAGAAACCCTCTATCCGATCGCACCAACACTCTTAACTCTTCTTCTCCAATTTCCACAAACCTTATCAAACCCAAACCCAAATCCAAACCTCCTTCTTCTACTTCTTCTAAACCTCGCCTCAATAAACCTTCTTCACGCGCCTCTTCTACCAACGCTTCCACAAATCTCCAAAGCACTTCTTCGAACCCTGCCGTTGCTCCTCCTCCGCCTTCGTCGCCGATAACCTCCTCTCCTCCCGGTACTTCAATTATTCTGCTCTCAATTTCTTGAATTTGTTTCCAATCTCATTTCAGCTTTTATCTATAATTTGCGCCTTTTAGGATTATTCGCTTGCAATGCAATGATTTTACAAATTAGGATGAGATTCTAGCTCAATTTGAGTTAAGCTCAAGTTGCTTGGGACCAACGCCAGATTTACAATGATATATAAACTGTGATTGTTAATAATTGATTGTGGATTAGAGTTTAGGGTAATTTATTGAGTGTGCAATTTTATATGCTTTGAATTCAGGTAATTTTGTTGATCTTGAGGATTTTGAGCCTATTTCAGTAACCTACAGCCGAAGAAGTGCTCCGAATAAAAGGAAGGATAAAGGGAAGGCTTTGGCATTTCCTGACATCAGCACACCCATTTTGAAGCTCTCTGATACAAGGTAATTCTTCCTCCTGTTTTACTAAGTTACTGATAGTATTGCTCTAGAACTTGGACGTAGGTGTAACCGTGTGATTAACATTGGTTACAGAAATTGGTACTTGGGCTGAGTAAGATTCATGGAGTAGTAGAAATGGAAAAGAAATTAAGCTGGAAACTTTTATAATTTGAGACTTCTGTAAAGTATGAATGAAGTGCTTCAATAGGGAAATAGTTAACAAATAGATAAGAAATTTTTAAAACAAAAAAGATACAAAATAGGGATATAGTTCCACATGAAGAGTTTTTGTCCTGTTTTTCTCATGATAGTTTCACGTCCTGCAAGTTGGAAGAATTTTGCTTAAGATATTCTGATGAATGTTGCGTGCTACATGGATTGGTCGAGTTAGGCATGTAGGTCTTGATTGAAAACTTGGAAAGTCTATCAGGGTTTATTGTGGTGCATGTGATGCTATATTGAAGTGCTTAATGATTAAGATTTCTCCTTTTTGTTTCATCCGTTTTAGCCTTCAAATAGAATCCGTCAAATTCTTCAAGTTCGTGTTTCCTTAATTGCTTATTGATATTGATATATATGTTATAGTTGGACACATCCACAGTAATTATGGACTTAATAGAGGCAGCCAAGTTTCATTGTTATTTGTATTGTCTCTTTCCTAGAAAGCATACCATATAATTATTTGTCACGTATGGTCTATTGTCATGAAAAGCAGGCCGAAAACTGATGATGGTAAAAGTGCAAATCTACCTAAAGCCAAGGCATTGACCGTTCCTTTGAGAAAGGTAAATAGATTGATTATTACTCTGTTTCGGTGGATTTGTTTGGACCGTCAAACTCCTATGTATATGTGTGTTGATTGATTATTATTGTTTGCAAGTTATTGCTGTTTCCTGAAACGGTCCATTCTGAAAATACTGCAATAAGAATTTTGCATACGGTGTGTGTGTATAATAGTTAAAGTTAGAGTACTCCTGCTTTTCTAGTTGTTTTTCAAATTTCTTAAGTATGTCGAGTTTAAGTTTCGAGTAAATTGCATAATTTGCGATTGACAAAAAGTCATAACTCTTTTGGTCGTTACTTATTGATCTACAAAAAGTCTTAAATAGTTCAGTTTGAAGTAGAATGTGATTAAAATCTTTGCAGTACTTATCCACATATGCCATATATTTTTGCATGGTTATTATTTTGCAATTCCTGATTGAACCATGTCGTATTAGATACAATGCTGAAGCTTTTTGGTTTATTTTTGCTTTTTGCAGAAGCAACGTACCACGTCATCAGAAGATACGCTCAAGGATTCCGAGCTGCAAGATTACATTGAAAAACAAAAAGCCTACTTTAAAATGATTGATGAATTTGAACTGATGGAAGAGGAAGTTGAAACAGATGATGAACCGGATGAAGTGGAAAAGACGCAATCCAAGTGTAACTAGCAGTTAGAAAGTTGTTTTTCGTTTAGCTAGTTGTATAGTAATGATATACCAGTTTTCTAAACAATGTAGCGTCAACCCCTCTAACAAAATATAAAGTTCTTGTAAATCTTTTGGTGATGATGAATTCTTGATTCCACAGTATTGCAAATTGTATGGATAAGCTGAATAAATATTATGATTCCTTTCATTGCATCTTTGCTGATGACAAATTTATAGTTATAGGATCACTATAATCAAATAGATATAGCAAACAATTAAACTTACATTGACACATTGACGTAAATATGTCTACAGGGAAACTGAGGAGCTTGGGAAAATCATGTGCACATTCATATAAACCCAGAAGGTTTATTGATGAATAAACCAGGTTCCTTGACACCAAGAACAAATTATCAGAATTCAGACATAGTTTTGAAAAAAAAAATAACTATTATACATAATTTTAAGTAGCTGATGTTTAGTTGACTTTAGCACAATTGAGTCTAATCTCCCCCTTTTTTCCTGTGAGAGGCTTGATCCTGCTCATTTTCACCATGCCCTTGGCAAAGTCATTAAAGAATGCAACTCTATCCGTAGCATATTTCCCCACCAGATGGTCGGTAGAACCGCCGTTGTACAGCTCCTGGTCGGAATGAAGAAGAACCTTCTTCTGAACTAAATTCTTATAGTACAGGTTATCGAAATGGAAGGGAGTTTGACGGTCGAGGGGTTCGAGCAATCTGTCTTTTCCAGTTCTGGGACACTTGCTCCGCAAGAATTTGGCATAGGAGGCATCAATGTTGGTGTCATTGTAGATATGTGGTCGGAAGAGTCTGCATTGAGCTAGGCCAATGGTATGTGCCCCTGTTATGGAAATCTACCCTTATTAATTGAAATTTTATTATATATAATTGGTGGCATTATTCAAGTAAGGTTACTACTTCCATGATAACGTTTTTATGTGAAGATAAATTTGTAAATCATTAGATGATTTGATATGTTTGACTCTAACGATTACAATATCATCTATCTTCACGGAAGTAACCACCTTCAAATAGTAGTTACCTGAAAGGGCCACCAAGTCTTTCTCTGAGAGGCCTTGGTTAGCAAAATTCTGTTTGAGAGTACTTAGACTGAAGGAGGGTGCAGGAATGGAGTTATTAGCATCAAGTCTGCTTGCTGTAGTAGAATCTCTTCTTCCTAAGCCTACTTCCCAAGATGGCCCTCCCAACTGCAAAATTATCAATGTTTTAAGCCCATAATTTCACTTATAACACTCATCACTGAGATTTGATTGGTATGCATTACATAAACTACAGAGTCTCTAGCAGCCAATGCAAGAATATCAGCACATGACACCACCCCAGGGCATTCTTTCTCCACCATGGCTTTGATGTCATCAATCACATTGAACCCCCTTGCTGAATTGTTGTTCGCCGCCGCCGTCTGCTCTCCTATGAACTTGCTCGTATCGTCCAGCAGTATCGATGCATCACATCCCTGATTGCATCACCATATAAGGTAGTTTCAGCAACAAGTAACAAACAAAGTAACTAAACATTCTTTAGACTAAAGTTTAGGTTGGTTCATCGTGTCGAAGATATAACCATTTATATGACTTTTTCTATTGGCTTTAAACTTTGGAATAAGTGGTTTCATAATATAGTACCAGAGCTACTGACATTTACGAAGCAGTCATGGAAATGAAGGCGGAGTATGGAAGCTCCCATGCGAGCTTCTTTCTGAAGGGCTTTGGTGATTCCGGTCTTGACTATGGCCAGAAGGTTCCGGCAGCTGCAGGAGTAGAAATCTGCACGCAGCTGAGCAGCATTTGCTTCAGAAACTGTAGCTGCAGCAACAAGAGCAAACAAGAGCAAAGAATCAGTAGAAGCCATTTATGTTGAGTTTCTTCAATTTTCTATTGTTGCTTTCTCTTATAGTCACAAATGTTTTGGACCAAAATATAATGATTAATTATTTGGTGAATTATATTGAACCAATTGAATTATTGAAACTACACTATATCTCCATATATTTATTAACATAGAAAGTAGAAACACAATTATTACGCACGTAACGTAACACATTCAAAATTAATCACTCATGAGTCATGACAGTTCAATCAACTTTTCTTTGATTAATTAAAACTAGCTAGAATCTTAACGAAGGTGCTCTCTTTTTTAAAAAAAAAAAAAATTAACAAACTGGTTATATATTTAACCATGGATATTTTTAGGGGAAAAAACAAATAACGAATGGGCACCAAACATAGAAAGAACAAAATTGAGTGTACGTGTATCATCTCATATCATTAAAATGGATTCACATTATCTTTATAGTGTGATTTATTCCTTGTAAGATAAATTTGATTTATAAATATGTAATGGAAAAATTCAGCCACCATAATGAGAAGGATTTTTAGAGACATTCATATGTATTCTCTTATCAATTTTAGTTTTTAAAAAAATTATAATATAATATCAAAATTTCTATAATCGAATAATGTCTAGAGTTTGATTCTTGTTATATTTTATATAAAAAAAAAAATAATAAGAGACAAATAAAAAAATGCAAAAGATCATGTAAATAAAAAAACTCTTATTTAAAGGGAAATTCTACTATGCTGAAGGCTTCTCCTTTCTTTAGGTGCTGAAGACACATGTACAGACTGTAGAGATGACACGCGAGAAGTGAGAAAGCATGGAAAAGTTAATCTCTGCTTTGTAGCAGATTATGGGTCTTACAGAGCAGCATCTGTCGGTTATTTACCAAAGTGTTTATGATATTAACGTTGGGTTAATCTTTGCAATAACTAAAGTGTTTAGTATTTTTGTAACTATTATTGGAAGTTATTACAAAAACTGTTATGGGTTATTTAAAAAAAGAGCGACTCGGATTTAAGAGGACTAATATGTTTGGGCTTAGCAAAAAATCTTAAATAAAAATTGCCACAAAAAAAGGACCGGATTGGATTGACCAAAATAAAAAAAGGAGTTATACTTATTATGCTAGAAAATTTTTTGTTTTCCTGAAAAGCTTTAAATGAAAATGTCATTAAAAAAAAGTCTATAAAAATATGTAATTTAATAATTAAAGTTGTGATAATATTTGTTGACAAAATAAAAGATAGTGATAATATAATTTTTGAATTGAAAATTAAGTGTTAATTTTTTTTTATGAAATTAAAGACCATTTCTTAAAAATTAATTGTTAATAATAATCACTTTTATTTACTTATAACGTAGAGAATACGGTACTCCTAATTATTTATTACTTAATTTTCTTATCGCTATATTTATAATTTTTATTTTTTTTAAATTGTTAATAATTTCAATTAACATTAATAAGTGAACGAAAATACAAATAAAAATAAGAAACATAAATATGAGAAAAAGAAAGTAAAAATAAAAGATTATAAAAATAAATTAAAATAAAAATATGAAGGCTATAAAAATAAATAATCATAAAATTAAATAATTAGTAAAGATTATTAATATAAAAAAAGTCTTTTTTTTGTCGCAATTTTTATTTAAGGATTTTTTGCTAAACCCAAATATATTAGTCCTCTTGAATTTGAGTCACTCTTTTTTGAAATAACCCATTACAATTTTTGCAATAACTTTTAACAATAGTTACAAAAATACTAAACACTTTAATTATTGCAAAGATTAACCCAATGTTAACATCATAAACACTTGGGTAAGGAACCGACAGATGCTATTCTGTGGGACCCATGATTTATTATAAAGCAGAGACTTAACTTTTTTATACTTTCTCACTTACCGCGTGTTATCCCTACAGTGTGCACATGTGTTTTCAACACCTAAAGAAAGGAGAAATCTTTAATATAGTAAAATCTCCCTTATTTAAAATGATATATTGGATATATAATTATTCATGTGCCTTCTACTATGATTAAACTTAGATAATGAATTTTTGATGTAAAAAAGTATACTACAACTTCATATCTCTCAAAAATAAAATTTTTAAAAAATTTATAAATATGAAACATCTATCATCTCATAAATTTATTTTGGAAAAATCTAGATGGCCGGTAATTTTATTCAATTTTGTCCAGCATGTAACCAGCAGAGAAAGGTGAGCTATTGGATGAAATCTCATACCAATCTCACACTATTAAATCATTATTGATGACTATTTGATAGCTACCAATCACAAAAATTGATGCCCTAATATTGCTCGAAGTTTAGTTAGAACCAGTTACCCTCAAATTAAACACTTTCAATGGATTAATTTATTAGAGGTCGGTATATATAGACAATATTGTATTGCTCATGGGGTATATACATAACACAGACATGACACAACCCCATGATTTATATTTGAGCATTTTGGTGATATATAAAGCAATTGCCATGTACTTTGATAGTTCTGCATGACCTGTTCTATTTTCATTGGCTATTTTGGATCAATTATTGGCTGCTATATATAAATATGTGAAGATGATGATCCTGATCAGCACAAACAAAACGTTAAACGTTAATAGTTTACATCCTAAATTATTGCGGTATGAGATTTGACCTTTTGAGCAAGTTTGGTTGTTCCAAAAAAAAAGTGCACCATGATTGTTTCGCTTTTACCGTGCATGGATTGCTTGTATTCGGAGCTCAGTCAATTTTGTTTGGTGAAATAATGAAGGGTCCCCAAATTGAACGAAAATAAACGGATCATTAAGAATTATTTATGTTAAAAATATAATTATTAATGTTTTTTTATAAGTTTAAACTTTTAGAACGTGTGATTTTATGATTTGGTATTAGATTTGTATGTCTGAAAAATTAATTTATGGTAAACTCTAAAAATAAAAAATAGCATAAGATAAATAAATAAAAAAAGAATATCAATGCAAAAATTAAATAAACCTAAAATAGACTCATATTTAAAGAAAAGTATTAGAGATATAATTATTAATGTTACTTTTTTTTATTAATTTAAATTTTTAAAATAAATAATTTTATGACCATTCATGCTAAATAACCACCATTATATATTTGTATGCTGGTTAAGATGTTTTTATTTTTATAATGCTTGGCTAACTTAGCTTCTTCTATGTTCATTATTGGTTTAAGAGTACATTAGTTTTCATCAACTTTTATTTGTGGCTCTTGAGTATAATTTATTTTAGGTGAATATATATTTAGATGCAGTTAATTTTATGTAAAGTTAATAATGGAAAGTTATTAAATAATAATTTAATTAAATTTGTTAAATTATTTAATATTTTTTAACTATTAACTTCACATAAAGTTAACTGTACATAAATTTTTACTTTAATTCTCAACGTTTTAAAATAAGTAGTAGTTTATTATTCAAAAGTTGTATTTGACTTATTTTTTTATATTGGAATAAATTGTGTGATGTGTCCTAATATTTTAGTGCATGTGAATTTTACTCTTGTATGGAATAAATTTTTATATTTTAAAAGATACAAAATATCACCGACATTTTGTATATAAAATAATTTTTAAATTTGTTAAATACAAAACGACAATTTTCATTTAAAAAATAAAAATATATATTTTTCACAAAATGGCAAAACTGCTTTGCTTGGGGTAACTTTTTTAAAATTGAAAATAGAAAAACGTCATTAATGTTTTGATGTTTTTTATTTTTTTAATTAAAAAAAGTTAAAAATGGCAGTAACATCTTGTATATTCTCATAATAAGGTTAAATACAATTTTTTAAACATTTTAATGAATTATGTTACTTGACATATGAGATGAGAGAATTAGTTAGCTAGTGAAAATATTTATCACAAAGTAGTTAGAGTAGAGCACTATCAGCTGCTATACGTGTGTACGATAATGTATCTATGCTTGTATATAAGACTTGTCATGCCTCACAGTTAGTTGAGTTTTGCCATTTTCTAATTCAAGTCACATTTCCATCTTTCTCTTCTCTGTTTTTCTTTGAATCTGTACATTCTCTTGCTACTCTCACTACACCTTCAACATGGTGCGGTGAGCGTGGACCCAAGGAGGATAGCATGTGCAAGAAGCAAAGAATTGAGGAAGAAAAAACTTGATCTCTGTGCCTCAATCATCAATTCAAAGAGCACAGAACTCCAATTTCACAAATAAGTGAAATTAGGAAAGAAATGGCAGAACTATTCACTGCAAATTCGGGTTCATCACATTCTGTGGTAGAGTTACAAAGAATTACTGAAGTTCTGAATCAACTCGCGTCAATTCAAGCTCAACTGATTCGGAACAGCGCCAATTCGAGTCAAGATCCAACAAACCCTTACTTTCTTCATCCTTCTGAGAGCGCTGGTACTTCTCTTATCCCTGTTATTTTGGATGGCAAAAATTATGGCTCTTGGAGTAGATCGATGTTATTAGCGTTGAGATCTAAGAATAAATTAAAATTCATAGATGATAGTTTACCAAAGCCTGATGAAAATGATAGTGTGTTCGAATCTTGGCAAGTCGACAGTAGAACAATATGTTAAAATCTGTTCTATTAGAGAGTGGGTATAGCCAATCGAAGCCTGATCACATCTTGTTTACTAAACACCAAAGAAGTGGCTTCACTGTACTACTGGTCTACGTAGATGATGTGGTGTTGGCAGGGAATGACATGAGTGAAATCAATTCCATTAAAACATTGTTGCATGAGAAGTTTCGTATCAAGGACATGGGTGATTTAAAGTTCTTCCTAGGGATGGAAGTTGCTCGAAGCAGGAAAAGCATTGCCTTATACCAACGGAAATATGTCTTGGATTTATTACGAGACTCTTGAATGGAGGAGTGCAAACCAGCTTCGATCCCAATGGATTATGGCACTAAGTTGACAAAAGATGAGGGAGAATTTCTACCTGACAACATCGCATATAGGAAGTTAATTGGCAAACTCCTTTATCTGGCTAACACAAGGCCAGAAATCAGTTTCGCAATTGACAAGCTCAACCAATTTCTTGAAAAACCAACCACTTCGCACCTTAAGGTAGCATATAGAATTTTGAGATACATCAAGATGGCACCTGCAACCGGGTTGTTCTTCCCGTCCAAGTCTGACCTGCTAGTGTCAGGATTTAATGATTTTGATTGAGCGGCATGCCCTGATTCACGAAGATCCATATCTGCCTACTGTTTTTACATTGAAAATTCGATTGTTTCACGGAAAAGCAAGAAACAAACGACTGTGGCATCATCCTCTGCTGAAGCAGAATATCGAGCGTTGGCCTCAGCCACTAGAGAAGCAATTTGGCTAAAGAAAGTCCTAAGTGACTTAGGTTTTGAGCTGAAGAAACCAATAAGTCTATACTGTGATAGCCAAGCAGCTATCCACATTGCTCACAATCCAGTTTTTCACGAACGAACGAAGCATATTGAGGTTGATTGCCATGTGTTAAGGGACAAGGTGATGGAAAAACTCATCCACCTACTTCCTATCTCGACTCATGAACAAATAGCAGACCTATTGACAAAGCCACTTGCACCGAAAACCTTCTCCACTCTCTACGGCAAGTTAGGACTACTAGACATTTGTACTCCTAACTTGAGGGAAGGTGTTACCTGACATATGAGATGAGAGACTAACAAACTAACCGTTTAGTTACTAAATAGCTGAATTAGTTAGTTAGTGAAGATATTTATCAGAAAGTAGTTAGAGTAGAGCACTATCAGCTGCTATGCGTGTGTATGATAATGTATCTATACTTGTATATAAGGTTTGTCATGCTTTACAGATAGTTAAATTTTACCATTTTCTGATTCAAGTCATATTTTCATCTTTCTCTTCTCTATTTTTTTCTGAACCTACATATTTTCTTGCTACTCTCACTACACCTTCAACAGATTACACTAATACAGATCCAATATTAAAAAAAAGTTCGTACTATTCTCTTGTTATTTTAGTTTTTTACCTTTAATTTATAAATATATTAGTGTCTCGTGTTAAGTGATAATTGAAAGTGTTATGTTATGGGTGTTAAAAATAATGCATGCATGATTATCATGACGTGTTATTAATTATTGTGATATATTAATTATAATGATAAAATCAAAATAAATTTTTATTCCGTTTGAGCAACTCTCCTTTATGAATTTATTTCTGAATTGATATTTATAGTTATTTTAAGGATAACTATATATTATAAAGTAGTCAAAGAAGAAAAGTACCTATGCAAAAGTTTAAAAGTTCAGTTAATTTGTATTTGTATTTTTTTTATAAAATTTTAAAAATAAAATAAAAACACAAATTAATTTTTATTATCTTAAAATTACGTAAAAAAATTATTTTTATTTGATAAATATTTACATACAACTGTTTTTATATAAAATTAATAATTAAAAATTATTAAATAATTTAATATATTTGATTAAATTAGCATCTAATAATATTCAACTATTAATTTCATAATATGACAATTATTGCATTACGCCTTCACCTCCTTATGTATTCCCTCCCACTCATGCATAGTTTTCATCCATCAGACCATCACTTAGATTTTACAGTTTGCAGCAAGCATGACTATCTCTCGTTGTAGGCCATGTTGATCATGGAAAATGAAAAGGAAATTGTATAGGGATTTTGGCCTCTTTCTTCTTGCTTACTTTTTAATTATTGTTCTTGATGTGCGTAAATGTTGGCTTTATTTCCTTGCTCTACACTTTTTTTTATGACGCTGAAGTTGATTGATTTACATACAATTATACTAATTTTTCATGGATATGTACTATATCAGTAAAAGTTTTACATAGACTTGTAACAAAATGTTATTATATAGTTATTTCAGTAAAAATATTTGATTGAATTATTGATTGTTTCATTCTATTATCCGAAATAATTCATTTATAATTGTCGGATTAATATTTAATCTACCGACGGCTAACATTTTATGAAAATTAAAATTCAACGATAATATTATTTTTACTATGAAAATTTTTGGGGGTAAATTTGACAAAAAATTTGGTCATTTTTCACAGTCTTACTATAGAAAATAATAAAAAAAATGTAACATAATTACTTTAAAAAAATCTCTTGCGGTGTAAAATATAAGGATTATGCTATGTGTATACTAAAATCAGCTACTAGTATAAAATACATGTTAGAATATAAATAGATATTGAAAATAAATTAAACCACACATATATTTATACATAAATACATTAATAGCTAATTTTAGTGGCTGATTTTTTATGTACAGTACAGATAACATTTCTCAAAATATAAATGTCCCTAAAAGCCGATATTTTCCTAGCTAAATTAGGTATATTGTCTGTTAATAAAAAGGCCTTATTATTTAGATTATATACTATATATAGAGAACTATTTTACATATATGATCATCATAAATAATAATTAAACTCTAATTACAATTAATGAAAAAACAACCTTAAAGGAGAAAATACGTAATAATAATATACATACATTTCAAATTTGTTGCATGCATGTGAACTTCAAAGTCACAATCAAAGCCATCATCTTTTTTATTTCTGATTTATCTGAACTGTTGAAGATTCTATTAATTAGTATAGGTCTTTCG
The DNA here is from genome assembly GCF_003086295.3 of Arachis hypogaea. NCBI lineage: Eukaryota > Viridiplantae > Streptophyta > Magnoliopsida > Fabales > Fabaceae > Arachis > Arachis hypogaea. The sequence continues at coordinate 8,232,314 of NC_092042.1, read as the reverse complement.
GTTAATAATTATGAGATAGTTTTGTATGCATTTGATGAGAACCATGGTCAAAATCACTTTAAAGAATTCTTTTCCGCCACAAAACTATTTTTTTCAAAAAAAATTAAATTAATAAAAAATGCACATAAATATTTATATTTTATCTGATCAATAAAATTTATTTTTGGATAATATTTAATACATAATTTTAAATAGTAAATTTTTAATTCTAAATTTTAAAAATATAAAGGTGAAAATCCAGGTGAAGTCGACTTCACATAAAGTTGATATTTGAGAACCGTTAGATAAAAATTTAGTTAAATCAGTCAAATCATCTAACGGCTCTCAGGTATTAACTTCACGTGAAGTCGACTGCACCCTAATTTCCACCAAATATAAAATAAAATATTAATTCAAAATGTTAACTAATATTGATAGAAGTATTTGTCCTCAAACGTTCTAATATTTCTCTTTAATTTATCCACTGTGGCACTGTCACCCTTAATTAAAATTTGATGGCAACTTTAATATTCTCTTATGTGAGTAAAGATTTGTGTTAAATAGATGTCATTCTAAGAAATTATAATAATTTTTATACGATTTTACTAAGGAATCAATTAGAAGTGTAGTCAATTAAAATCAACTAGTTAAAAAATAATAAATTTGATATTAAAAAAATTTACTATCTTAATTTTTGGAATTTTAAAATTTGAAATACAAAAATTAGCTATTTATTGTTGGTTCTCTAAACTTTTTCATTTTTATAATAGTACAATTATGATTTTTGGCTTAGCAATAAACCCCTGATTCAACCGTGCTAAAATGAAAGACAAAGATATATTATTGTTTGTTGTTATTTCTATTTGAAGGGAAAAGAGGCTCTACTTTATGTATGTGTGTCGGTGGAATAGAGAGAATAGTTTTATCACAAATAAAATATTTAAAAAAAAAATTACTTGGCGTAAAATAACAAAAGTTCTATGAAGAAACAAATTGTTCTTTTCCAGTTTGTCAAAATGCAATCAGACCCACCAAAAGTTGTAAAGGAGCAAATTATTATGTGTAGTCACTGGTCATCAGTTTATTGTCTCTTGTTTATTTGCATGTGTTTTGTGTTGAGTTGGGAATTATTGAAGAAATAATTATAGAAAATTAATTAATATTAATTAGTTTTCTATTATAATTTTTTATTTTCTTCTTTAGAGAATTTAGGTTTTAAGATTAAAATCATGATTTATAATTTAAAATTTAAAATAAAAAATAATTTTAAAACATTTGTCGATATTAACTAAAAATTTGATTCTATAACTAATCCTTTCTTAAAGATATGAAGACATACATGTACACGAATGAGACTATAAGATTCAGAGATTAAGATTCTCTAAAATAAAAAATATTAGTAAAATAATAAAATAAGAGATTAATTATTTTCTTGAATTAGGATAATAAAATTCATATATAATAAGAATTACAAATTTAATAATGATTAATTTTTACTTTAATAATTTACTAATAATTTTCATATTTTAGAGATCTAAACTCGAGGTTAAGATAGAGAAACCTTCCTCGCTATTTGTTCAAATCAAGGGAATCCCAACTAATTGTGCATGCATGCAAATATATATAGGTTTACAAGTATGAATAATTATGTTACGTTGTATGTATATTAGCAAAAATATTTTGTATATTCATTATAGTTACAATTGATACATTTAATATCTTCTTATTTTAAACAAATGTAACACTCCTTTCATGTAAATTCATATTTTATATAATAGTAGAAACATGTGTATTAACTATAATAAAAATAGGTGAATTCTACCCGATCCTTTCTAAAATAACATGTAAGTTATTTTTCATGATTTGTCACACTTTAATTGATTATTATCTTAATTATAGTTAGGTTATTTTGTAATTTATTATTTTAGATGGGTAATTGTATAATTTCTTAAAATATTAAAAATTTATCCCGTAAGCAGCGCTGACTTAGTTGATCTACTGCCTCTCACGCAATCTTTTTTTACAGTGCATCATTTCTTAACGTGTCGTTGAATTCCATGGCTTGTAACTTTCCCGTTCTTCCCAGCATAGCCAGCGCCGACTTCATTGCTATCTCCTATCCTCTCACTCAATCCCTTTTTTTTTTTTGCCGTGGATCACTCCTTACCAATATAATTAATGGTTAGTTCGGTTATTAAATTTTTTTCGTCAAAAATAATATATAGAATATATATTCATATGTAAAATATAATATAATAAAATAAATCTATTCAGAGTACTTATAAGTATAATTAAAATCAGGAATATACAAATATAATAATAAAATGTGTACTCTAAACAAGTAAATATATCTTTTATCATACATAAATTATTTAAAAAAATATAAATTGTTAGAATTAATAACACAAATTTAAAATAATAAAATTCAACTTTCTTACAAGTATTTTTTATAGTATTTTTATTCTTTTAATTTTTAATTTACTAATATTTTATTATTTAATTAATGATTAAACAAATCATTTTCATAAAAAATCATTTTTTGTATAATCTTAAAGAAGAGACCAATATAACAGTTTAAAAATTAATGTAAAAATGATATTTTAAATAAAAATAGTTAATATTAAAATTTTTAAATACAAAAACAATTGTATAGATATTCAAGATATAAATATGAAATATATGTTTAAAATAAATAAAGAAGACAAAATAATTATTTATTTCTCATGAGTACTCCCATTTTATCTGTTTTATTTATTTTATGCATATATTTATATTTATCTTTTAAATATTTATACAAATTATTTTTGTATTTAAAAATTTTAATATTAAATATTTTTATTTAAAATTTTATTTTTACATTATTTTTTAAACTATTATATTGGTCTCTTCTCTAAGATAATACAAAAAATAATTTTTTTATAAAAATAATTTATTTAATTATTAATTAAATAATAAAGTACTAATAAATTATAAATTAAAAAATAAAAATATTATAAAAACTATAGTAAGAAAATTGAATTTTATTATTTTAAATTTGTATTATTAATTTTAATAATATATTTATTTTTTAAATAATTTATGTATGATAAAAAATATGTTTACTTGGTTAGAATACAAATTTTATTATTATGTTTATATGTTCATGATTTTAAATATACTTTTCAGTATTTTGAATAGATTTATTTTATTATATTATATTTTACATATGAATATATATTCCATCATGTAATTAAATAAAGATATATTTTTTAATGAAAAAAATTTAATAACTGAACTAACCATTAATGATGTTGATGTTGGTAATGAATGATTCATGGGTCATGGCCAAAAAAAGGAGATTGAGTGAGAGGACAAGAGATAGAAAAGTCGGCGGTAGCTATACTGGGAAGAACGGAAAAGTTACGAGCCATGGAAATTTAATGATCCATTAAAGAATGATGCACTGTAGAAAGAGATTGCGTGAGAACGTGCTTCAATTAACGGAGTAGAATTTTAATATTTTAAAAAATTATATAATTATCCATCTAAAATAATAAATTACAAAATAACCCAACTATAGTTAAGATAATGACCAATTAAAGTGTGACACATCATTAAAAATAATTTACATATTACTTCAGAGGAAATTGAGTAGAATTCACCATAAAAATAACAATAAATGTTAAAATTCTCGTATTAGATTACCAGAGGTTGTGTACCATTTATAACGATAATCATAAAGTGGAGAGAGAGAAAACAAATTATGATTTTTTTTTGTCTTACACTCCACACACTCACCACGCTCACACACTAGATAGAGTTTTATATTCCATTCTTGGAAGACCTACAAATCTTTCATATGTGCCAAGACCTAAATTGTTAAAAAAATTCTAAATTTGTAATATATTTTTTGTGGGCTAGTGATCTGTACTATTTGGGCCAAACAAAAAGTATGACATATTGTTCGGTTTTATTGATATAACGTGTTCGGACATTTGGGCCTAGACCCAATCCAAGGACACTATGTCCCCCATGAGCCACTCAATACACGAAAGTAATTAGGTCTTCTAAATAACTAAGTTTCTAGTAGTTAGTTTATTAATTCGGTTAAATAAGTGTTGGGAATTAAAATTCCGCTTTATACATGCAACAACTTATTGGCCGACGAAAAACTCTTAAATGAAATTCCGATCTACGACGAATTAGTCATTAACCTGCCGAGCTGATGAGGAATATCGTAAAAAATCAATAATAATAATTGTTCTTGGGTGAATAACCTAGATATAAGTGGGTCCCTGAGAGTCGATGCTGAGTTGTTGCCCTCAACGCCGAGCTGCAAGTTTCGAACGTCCGAACTCTTTGTCCAGGGATGTATCACGTTGTGGAGAGTGTGAACAAAAGGGGAGTATACCTGCAAAAAGTACTCCAATATTTAAGTTAGTATCGTGAAATTTAAGTGTGTCTAAAAGTTGAAATATCATATCTTTATAAGTGAATGGCATAGATCGGCTATATCTCTAGCCGTTGTTGATATTGAAAAATCATTATATTTAAATCGGGGGTTACGATGTATAGTTGAACGTTTTTTTTCGGATTAATACCGTTATACCGAATTATAGCTCATAAAATCGAATTGCAACGGATGATGCTGAGTTATATCGTTTAGATTGTAACAGCCATATCAATAATAATAAGTAGGTCTTCTAAATATGATGCAATATTTCTGCACTTTAAATACCTACATCCTTGCTTTGTAGTTAATATATTTTGGATTTGAAGGGAGCAAAATGACTTATTTGAACAAAAGCATGTTGTTATCTATCTAATCGCCATTTTATCACATTAATTATTTGTATTAACAAAATTTAAAAATTTGTACTGTGCCTTGCTTAGTGCTTAAGTCAGTGAGATATCCGACACCTTGTCAACTTAACAAAGATAAGGCATATAAAAAAGCAGTGAATTGAAGGAGCTATTTCTTCTAGAAATTAAATAAGAGCAAGAACACTAGAACAATTAGGTCCTTTTAATTTGACTTCGTTGTCATAGAAACGTTCTCCCTTGTTAGCATGCACTGTGATTGTGATGATTGAACTTACTTTGGCGGTTTCAACAAATAGTAATGTGAATGGATGAGATGCTTCTTTGAAACTTTGGCCAGCAGATGATGATTAGGTAACAGAAAAGAAAATGATATTTATGATCCTTGATCTTCTATATTAACAATTTAGTATGTTAGATAATCAATATCAAGTATTCAATATATATATATATATAATAATATTAATGTCAAGCATTTTAATTGATCACTCAACGAGAAGGCTACAATAATTTGGCCAGGCAGGCTTGTTATTGTGTTATTCACTATTTATCACTTCTTCTCTATCAATTTTTTTTTAATAAATTAAATATATAAAAAAATTGTTTGTATCTTTAGATCTTAATAGACCTATTTAAATGTTCAGTCGAATTTAAATTTTTTTATTTATTAACAGACTTGTTAATAAATTTTAGGTCAGGTAAACTTTTAAATAGGCCAAACTCATGTATCTAAACAAACTTTTAACATGTCATAGAAGAGGTATAAAATGAATAACTAAATACAAGTCTAACCTTTTAACCATAAGTCCTAATCTGACCTCTAAAAGACAGAAATGACAATGTATGCTAAAAAAATTAAACTGAGCTGATTTTTAGACAAATTTTACTCAGAGAATCCATGGGTTTAAAACTTAAATTAAACTTTATGTAGAATTGAGATAAAGGTTTAGGATAAGTAAATAAAAAGATATCTGACTAGGTATATATCTTATATTTTTTTAATCAAAAGTATATTTTCGTCTTAATTTTTCATAAGTTTTTTTTGAGGTGTTATATTGATTTTTTTTAATAACAGAAATTGAGGTTACTTTAAGTCATGAAAATTTTGATATTATATCATAAAATTACTTATCCATAAATTTAAACTATATTTGATAGAAGCATATCTATAGTTATATATCTTACATTCACTATGTCAAACTTTCTTTAAGTATGTCATATTTACATATCATTATTGAGGTTTATAGGCAGTTAAAAAAAATACTGAAAAAATAAACTCACACAATATTTTGGTATAGCGATGGTTATTTCAATGATTGGAGATTATCGTGAATTCATTTCTCTACACTTTAAAAGAAGACAATTATTTAGAAGCTGATAATTCGTTTAGCGACAATTTTAAACAGTAGAAACTACTACAAATCGCTAAAAAAAAAAACTGCTGCCATTTTTCATGCTCTTTAAAAAAAAACTGCTGCAATTTAACTAGAGATTTTGAATTCAAATGAAATTGATACAAAAAAATAAACAAAATTCTAATTGAATATGCACAAACAGTGAAGAGATTACGAGAGGATAATGTTGTGTGGAAATTTGATCATAAAGGTATTTTTTCTATTATTTTTTGTGTGCAGGTGTTGCATTCGGAGACCCTTTCAGAAGAGATCACGAGCTATAGTTTCACAAGTTCAATTTGGAGGGGGTTGGTACCTCCGAAAATTGAACTTTTTGGTTGGTTTGTCCTAGTTGGCAAGGTGAATACTAAGGAGAGATTGAGTAGACTAGGAATTATTCATCAGAGTGACAATATGTGTGTCCTATGTAAGAAGAAAATGGAGTTTGTTCATCATTTGTTTCTTTTATGTGAGTTTACGTGGCAGGTGTGGTGTGCCTGGTTGAGGTGTCTTGGTAGAGAATGGGCCGTTCCAGGAACCATGAAAGCTTTGTTTGAGAGTTGGACCGGCATTCATTTTAGAAAGGAGGAGCAGAAGATGCTACTAATTGGGTTCTTTGCAATAATCTGGAATATATGGTTGGAACGCAATGACAAAATTTTCAACAATAAAGAAGCAAGTGTTCATTCAAGGAAGGACGTTTTTAAGCTACAAGGAGTAGACTGGTCGGTATTAATCCTTTTGGTTGTTGATAGCAATACTGGAATTGACAGACGTTTAATAACCTTTGCGTTTGATTTGATTTTTCTCTTTGTTTTTATTTGTTGCTCCACCTTAATGTGTTGAGCTTTTTGTGTTTAAAAAAAAAAGTGAAGAGGCATTACCGCGTTACAAGTTGAAAAACGAATATATTCTCTTAAATAAGGATCCGAAAGACTCTCTTAATTTTTAAATAAGAATTTTTTTTTAATGATCAAGAGAAAATTACATTATCTTTTTATTTTTTTCTGTTTAAATAAAAAAGATAATTTGAATTAACTATGATAAATACGGTATATCATTGTGTACTCGAATGAATGAGTATATATATATATATATATATATATATATATATATATATATATATATATATATATATATATATATATATATATATATATATATATATATATATATATATATATATATATATATATATATATATATATATATATATATATATATATGAACCACATTGGGGCTAGCAGGGTTGATTTGATTATATTAATCTTCAATTAACTAAAAGCAGCATGGGGCTATGAGAGATTCGTTACAGACTTAATCAAACTTAAAGTATTCAACAATGAGGAAAGTTTCAACGTGGTTCACTTTCTAATGGTCAAAAAGCAAGAAAGCAAACCAGCCAATAGGGGGAGAAAAATCTTGTAATAAAAATTCCAAACCTTAAACTTTCTAATTTTCCAAAGGACACTCGATGGAGAGCATGCTAATTTGTTTAATTAGGAAGATGTTTTAACAATGGAAGCTATGGAGCAGAATCTCAAGACCCAACAAATTCATTTGACTAATTAGCCATGCATGTTTGTCAAATCTTATAAAAAGATACTCACTCATAGTCTCACTTAAAAGTCACACAACATGTTTTAGGGTATGTTTGGGGCATTTTTTATTTTTAAGATAATAAAAATATATTTTAAACTCTTCTTTTCTGTATAATACCTTTCTTCTTTTGACTTTCTTAACAAGATCAAAATTAATTTTTGGTATTTACATTTTAATTTATTCTTACATCGAGGAAATTTTCTTATATATATTTGGTAAGGTGTCTTCTTTTTTAAGAGATGCTCATAGTTATATATTTGGTACAACCGTACAAGCAGTATAGCATGCAAATTAAATAATAAAAATAAATACTCATTGTTTTTATGAGTATAATTATTTTATAAATAAGAACACACATTCCAATTCTTTATTAGCAGGTTAAATATTTCACCTAATACAACCCTTTTGGAACACAAAATACGACTTTGTTTAGATGGAGCCTACGTTTTCCGTTAAGCTTTCTTTATAGCCTACACCTTGAGCAATAAATATTAAAGATTAATTAAGCTGAGGACTTTCTCTATTAATCTCAATATATTTTCAGAACCATACTTTGCCAGCTAATCATGAGTATTCCTAATATAAGTCTAATATATCTTTGATTTCTCATGCTTTTTTTCTAATCCAACCAATTAAAGATTAATTCATCACAAATTTAAATTTTATTTAAAATTTTATTATTAATCAATAAATTATTATATATATAAAATAAAATTTAAATTTTTTAACATATTTTAAAATAAACGAATAAATTAACTCTTTAACTAACTCAAATTAGTTAGTCTATATACATTCCCGTCGTTTTCTTTTTTCGGTGGATTTTACTATCGTTATCTAGCTATATTCTTTTTCATGCGCGTATCATCCATGAAATATGGAGGGTACGTATAATAAATTTGTCATGAATTAAAACACATACATTTAATATACTGAATTACTGATGATAAGTTTAACTATAATTTTGTGCATATATTAGAAAAGTACGTGGAATATTCTATAAATTTTTTTATAATTAAAGATATAATTATTTATGTATTTTTTATTAATTTAGATTTTTATAATAAATAATTTTACGATACAATATTAAAATTTTTATAACTCTTAATAAAAAAAACATTTTAATATACCACAATAAAAGAAGAAATAAAGGAGATTGTTCATGCATAGACTCAAATTAGCCTAGTCCAAACCCACTTGGCAGCATTTTTATCAGATTGGACCCCTTTCATGCGACCTGTTCCAACGAAGGAGCCTTCACTTCCAGACCAAATAGGTCAAACAACACTAATTTTAGTCTCACAGCAAGTGACTCAATCCAACTTGGGGAGTAAGTGTGTATTTAGATTACAGTTTGTAAATGATACATAAAATTAATTTTGTAAATTTAATTTTGATCAAAAGTAAGTTTGTGTTAAAGTGATTTATACTTGGTAATTTTTGTATCAAAATAGATTATAATAAAATAAATGTTATTTGACTTATATCATTTAAAATCACTTTTAGATAAAAAATTACTAAAATAGACATCAATTTAAATTTTTTTTATATTATCTTATTATTTTAGTTTAGATATTCGAATACATCTTATTAATTAATTTTATAATAAAATTAATATTTATTTACTAAAATAAAAATAAGTTAAAGATTTTTTTATTTCTTCGGTTTTCACCACAAAAGTGATAATTATAACTCAATCTCACATAACTTTTTTCACAATTGAAGAAATAATTGTCTATTACCATCAGAAGAGATTTATCCTATGATGACTAACACTTGAAATATTTTGAGAAAATATCATTTTCCTCTCCTATCAATGTTAAAATGACACTTTTTTTCTCTCTATTTATAAAATGTATATTCTATTCTTTTATAACTTTTAAAAAACATCATCTTTAATAATTCATTTTAAATTTTGTGTTAATTAATATTAACTTTATTCATTTTAAAAAAAAAATAAATTATTTTTATAAAAATATCCTTTAGCAAAAATTTTAATTTTTATTATTAAATTTTATTTACCAAAATACTCTTTAATAAATTATTTTTTATTAATTAAATTATATTTTACCAAAATATTTAAAAAAAACTTTAATAATTAAATTTATTTTTTCTAATATACCTTTCAATAATTTTTTAATTATTAAATTATGATTTTTCCAAAATTTTCGTTAACATTTTTTTTTATTTTTTACTATTAGTTTTTCGATATCAATATATATATATTATTTTAACATTAAATATAAAAATAATTGTTAATAAAAATTTTGGTACAATTATAATTTAATAATTAAAAAATTATTAAAGAATATCTTAAAAAAATAATTTAATTATTAATTTTTTAAAGAATATTTTGGTAAAAATATAATTTAATTAATAAAAAATAATTTATTATTAAAGACTATTTTGCTAAACAAAATTTAATGACAAAAAATAAAGTTTTTATTAAAGAGTATTTTTGTAAAAAATAATTTTTTTTAAAATAGATAAAGTTAAAATTAGTTAACACAAAAAAATTAAAAATAAATTAAAGATGAGATTTTTTAAAAATTATAAAAGAGGGAATATATATTTTATAAATAGAAAGAAGAGGAATGTCATTTTAATATTTCGTAGAAGAAAAAAGTGATACTTTCTCAAATATTTTTTGTGCAACTTAAACAGACTCTACTTAAAATTTTGGTTAATTTACACATCAAAATTTTTTACAGATATTTTTCATCATCGTCCAAGAAATGGACAGAAACATGTTCAAAGGTATTTGGACTACAACATCTAGACTCATTTTCACCATCTTTATTTTGGGTAACTCACAAAACAAAAGTTGATACAAAATTGTCACAAATTCAAAGGAGATTTTTTTTACGAAAATGTGTTAAAAATATAACCAAAATAAAGCCCATCATTTATAATTGAATAAGATGATGTTTATTTGAATCTTTTGATGAGTATAAGGTAGCATTTGTTTTGAGATATGAGACAGAGATTGAGACTCAATATTATATTTATTGGTTCAGAGATTGGTATTAAAATTTCTGTCTCTGTTTCTAAAATTTCAATATTTTAGTGCTTCCAAAAAGTAAAGATACAGGGGACTAAAATTTTTAGAGATGAAGACTGAAACTTTAATAACATTTTATACCTAACATATCCTCATTTCAATTAATTAATTCTAATTTTACTTTTTGTACAAATTAAATTAGAGTTTCATTCTTATTTCAATTTCTATCTCTCACTTTGCACCAAACAAAATACTGAAATTTATTTCAATTTTTGTCTCTTAATTTCTATCTCTTGGTCTCAGTCTTTTCGTCTCTATCTCTCCACCAAATGCTACCTAAGAGTCAAACTTTGGGCTTGTGCTCCCTCGTCTTGTTGTACTGATGTTATTAGATTTTAATATAATTCATCATACATCATACATCATACATACAATATAATATACAATCGTTATAGGATGGGACAGTGAGGAAAAATAGTTTACCAACTACTCGCATACCCATTGACAAAATATGGCTACAAGGAACGGAAATGTATTGTTTTATTTCTATATCTATAATTAAGTGGGGATAATTATTGAACTTAATTTACCGGGAAAAAAAGGCAAAAAATTAAATTATACATTAAAATGAGAGTTGTTCTAAAATCTAAAGAATATTATAATAAATGTCAATCGGTACAAGTGAGACTTTAGGTGTATATAAATATTAAGTGTTTAATTATATATAAACTTGATCACTTTACAACCTCATGCATTCTTTTGTAAAGAAATATATTATAAATTACTTACGATAGTGTGCTGTTTGATGATAATATTTTATCCTAAAAATAACATAAGTGGGTTTTCTTTTTCAAACATCTATATCTTATAATAATCGAGCGGTGAAATTAAATATTAACCCATGCAATGATGACTAATAATTTAGTCTACGTGCGTTAGGTTTGGCTACCTGAAGAGATAGTGCCTTGAGATTTATGTTGAGTTTAACCCAAAAAAAAGTTTTAATTTTAATGTATTGATATATTTTTGTAATTAAAATTGATCATATATGAATTTTGAATTACTAGTAATTAAATAATATTATTTTTGACATTGTATACAAAATTTAACTTTTTTAAATCATATATACTATTCATATATATCTTAAAAAAATAAGTTCTAAATGAATCGAAAATAAATGTATTTTAAGTTTATAAATAATTTGGACTGATTCAAAACATAGGAGCATGCCAATAAAGAGCCTAATCACATCTATATATAGGGCACCTTCAGAGTTTTAGAAACCACAGAAACACACTTAGGCAAAAAAATTAAGGAATTTAAAACACGCAGCTATACCTAATTAACTAGAGCCTCGTATATCCTAAGGTTTTAGACTTATATAGTTATTATGGGTTCATTTAGTTCTAATAAGCTAGTTATGATTGGTTTGTTCCTCCTTATCCTTGTGTTGGGTAGTGCCAATGCATCACTTTCCACAGAATTCTATTCAAGTTCATGTCCAAAACTCCTTGACATTGTGAAATGCACAGTGGAAGCTGCCATCAAAAAAGAGACTCGCATGGGTGCTTCTCTCCTACGTTTGTTCTTCCATGATTGCTTTGTTAATGTAAGTCCTACACATAGTTCTTAATTAATTACTCTACAATTTAATGTCTTCACACTACTAATAATTAATTAGTTCTATATATATATAAAAAGCAAAAATTCATCTGCATTTGACTTTACGTAAAATTGTTAATTGAGAATTATTAAATAATTTAATATATTTGACTAAATTACTATTTAACGACTTTTAGCTATCAACTTTACATGAATATAATTATCTATAAGTCTTCACCATATACTAATAAAAGATAAAAAAATAAATTGTTAATTACAATTTTCTAGCTCATATCTTATATATTAATTAATTAATGTAATATTACTTATTAAGTCAAGAGTGTCATATTTCTTATTATATGAATAGATTTTGACCATATATTTATTACGTTTTATATGCATAATTTAGATATATACAATAATTTAATTTTAATACCTTATTAATATAAATTATGTATATTCAATTATGTAATCTCACGTCACTATATTTTTTACATGACCATATAAATAGTGATTAAAAAATAGATGCAATTAAATAATTATATAAAATATTATATTATCAATACATTAAAATTAAACTCTATATAAAAATAATAAAAATTTAAATAATTTCACATCATGAAATTTGAAAATTTAATTTAACATATAAATATCTATCCGTGAAGCCTTCTCCACCAAAAGTCTATGTCTTTTGTTATGTTTTGAAGTGTCATCTATGTTTGTAGAAAATTTAGAAGAAACGAAACATTACAATGTGTTAATTAAAACAGGGATGTGACGGTTCAATTCTTCTGGATGATACATCAAGCTTCAAAGGAGAGAAGAATGCGGGTCCCAACAAGAACTCTGCCCGCGGATTCGAAGTGATCGACGCCGTCAAGTCCGCCGTTGAGAAAGTCTGCCCTGGTGTTGTCTCCTGCGCTGACATCCTCGCCATCGCTGCCAGAGACTCCGTCAAGATCGTAATTAACCACACAATTAATTCCTTAATTAATTAATTTGAGTGATAATTGATGATTAATGATGGATGTGCAGCTTGGAGGGCCCGAGTGGGATGTAAAACTTGGAAGAAGAGATGCAAGAACAGCCAGCCAATCTGCTGCCAACAACGGGATACCAGCACCAACTTCAACCCTAAATCAATTAATCTCAAAATTCGGGGCACTTGGACTTTCTACCAAGGACTTGGTCGCATTGTCTGGTAAGTGGTAACTTCTAATTTAAAATTGGTGGAAACTATACGGTAAATTTTACTTGAAATTAATATCTGATAATCGTGAGATGATTTCACGGTTCTTAGTTATAAACTTTATCTGAATTTTTACCTTTAACATTTTACATACTCTTATGATTGCCCATAACATAATAATTAAGAGTATTTTTCCTTATTTATTAAATCACAATCATAATCATTAAATTGGGTTTACATCAAAATGTTTACTAGTGGTATAATCTTCAATTCATGTTTTTGGAATAAAATATCTCATATCATAATATTAAAAATTTATTAAAAAATTTAGAATTTTAATTTTTATTGACCTACAACAAAAAAGAATTTTAGTATAAATTAAATAATAAAAAAACCATATAAAATTTTACTTAAATCCAATAAATAAATTTTATATTAAAAATATAACTACTCATCATGCGATTCTTTCTAATGGATTAAAACTTTTGGATAAATGATTTTATATAAATTCTGTTAATTCGATCATTTTATATAGATAATTTATAACTAATTAAATTCCAATTTTTTCATTAATGAATATGTTAAAAATCCTAAAAAATTAAATATATGCTAGTTTCTTAATTAGTTAGATTAAAATAAAAGGAGAAAAATGACCCAATAAAACTAAGATATTGAACACTAAGAAGATTTGTTTTTTTGTTTGTTGATATTTACTAATTTGGTGGCATGTTGATTTTAATTAAAGGTGGTCACACAATTGGACAAGCAAGGTGTACAACCTTCAGATCCCACATCTACAATGAGACCAACGAGTTAGTAACATCCTTTGCTCAAACAAGGCAATCAAACTGCCCTAGGGCATCCGGTGTGGGGGACAACAACCTCGCCCCCCTCGATCTTCAGACACCGGCGTCATTCGACAACCACTACTTCAACAACCTCGTCGACCGAAAAGGCCTCCTCCATTCCGACCAGCAACTCTTCAACGGAGGATCCACTGACTCCATTGTTCGCGGCTACAGCTCAAACCCTAGCTCTTTTTTCGCAGATTTTGCCAGTGCCATGATCAAGATGGGAGACATAAGTCCCCTCACTGGATCCAAGGGAGAGATTAGAAAGAATTGCAGGAGTGTGAACTAATTAAGTCAAGAATCCAACTATGAAACGTGTTATTACTTGCCTATATTTTGTGAGGTGAAAATTTAAATGCAGATAATTTTAGGTGAAGTTGATAGTTGAGAATTTTTAAATAATTTGATATTTTTTACTAAATTGTCATTTAATGACTCTCAGCCATCAACTTCACGTAAAGTTAACTGCATATTTTCACTTTTTTTTTGTGAGCTGTTGACTAAATTATAACTAGCTAGTGGGAAAAAAAAAATCCTAGCTAGAATTGGTTTGCTTGTGTTTTGAATTTTGTTATTCCAAGTGTAACTGTGTGCCTTATTGTGTATTTGTTTTATTATCACTTTACTTCCAAGTGCAAATGTTTAAGTTGATAGCTATACAATTTTAATTGTGACTTTTGGGATTTGATGGTTTTAATTTTCGGATCAGATTCGATTTTTTGTAAACTTTTTTATTTTTTGCTTTTTAAATATGTTTTGTTTTCTTAAGAGATTAATTTTGTTATAAAAAATCTAGGAAATCAATATTAATTCAATCAATTAATTTAAAAATCAGTTAACAATTAGAAAAGAAATGTAAAAAAGAATATTTGAAACTAAAAATAATTAAAAAATTCAAAATTTAAGTAAAAGAACATCAAAAAGTGAAACAAACTAAAATTAATTTTAAAATTTAAAATTTAACATTTAAAATTTCTAGAATTTAAAATTTAGAATTTATTATTTAAAATTTAAAATTTAATATTTAGAATTTAGAATTTAATGTGCTGATCAACAACAACAGATAATTGATCGACAGTGGTTGACTGTAATGATAGATAGTTAGTGTGACAAAGTAAAATTACGATGTTTAGAAGAAAAATGAGACCAATAAAAAATAAGAGTGATTTCTAAAAAAACAATTAATGAGTGAAGAAACTTATTTTATTTTGATTTAATAATTGATTATAAGTTGAAATCAAACCATTTTTTTTTTGGTATTCGTAATAGGCTTGTTTTGGTGTACACTAAACACTAATAATCAATGGAATCCATCATCCTAATGGTTGAAAACTTGAAATTTAAGAAAAATGCTTATTCTAGTTTATGTATACGAGACACATTACATAGACTATTCGTTATACATCACTATATGCAATCGTATGCAAATAGTTGATATGATTGATGATGTATTATTTATCTTATACAATATCTCATTATTAATCATAATCATTGATTATTGAGTTAAAGTGCATGTGTGTTCCATGCTTCTTTCTTCTTCTTCTTGTCCTCTTTTTCTCTGCTCCTCTTTCTTATGGTGATGAGGTCATAGTAATCAATTATACTGACTACATGACTTACGCGACATAGTTAGTTGTGGACTATGAAAACTAATACGTATGGATAAGGATTATTGACCTCGTCATTTCCATGGATATAATATGCACTTCTTTAATTTTAGGACTTCTGTTTAAAGATGAAATCGGATATCATCAAAATTTTGATTTAATTTATACTAAAATTATTATATTAAATTTAATATTTATATTTTTTAAATTTAAATTCGATTATATTCAATTTGTATATTTGTATATCGAATCAAATATATTTGTAAAAAAATATAAAAATATTTTTAAAATTTTATTTCTATTAAGAAAATCAATAATATTTTTTTATTTTTTTAAATATATTTAATCTTAAAATATTATTAAATATATTTTTAAAATAATAAAAATAACATAATATAACATATATAATAATTATTAGTTGAAATAAAATATAAAAAAATATTTATTTACTTTTTTATTTTTTGCAGATTCGTGGATATGCAAATTGAATATATTCGGATACCTATCCAAACTTCACATATCCGATTTTATTAGTGTGTAGATCAGATTGAATCTGATAGTTTTGTAGATCAAATCTATATCTATAATTTTTTAATCAAATTCAGATAAATACCGTAAATATATATATATCGGATCTAATCCATATAAACACCCCTACTTTTATTAAAAAAAAATTATATTGTTGACAAGAAATTTTAATTATTTTTATCTTATTAAATAAAAAACAAGAAAACACTATTTTTAACTCACTTGATATTTTTTATTTTTATATATATAATAATATTTTAATAATTTTTAATCTGTTTACCAAAATTTTTTTAACCTTTAACATTTTGACTCTTGAGTCCTTGATATACATTCTTAGAAGATTAATTA
Organism: Arachis hypogaea; assembly: GCF_003086295.3. Taxonomy (NCBI): domain Eukaryota; kingdom Viridiplantae; phylum Streptophyta; class Magnoliopsida; order Fabales; family Fabaceae; genus Arachis; species Arachis hypogaea. The sequence goes on along the minus strand of NC_092042.1, from coordinate 8,215,416 downwards.
GCTAGCTAAAACTGTTTTAATTGCTTGTCTCGTGTATAAATCTATCGACATAAAATATATACTCTTTATTTCAGGTATAAAAGCACATTATCTATCTCATTCTACCATAAAACTAAACGAGATGAGGTAGTCTGCCAAGATAAAATGGACTTAGATTCTTGATCCATCATGTTTTGTGACAGGTAGGTTAACAGGTCGAAAAATTAGCTCGCCCAGTTTAAAAAAATAAAATCAATTATATAATCAAAATTAATTCAATAAAAGATGAGATAATACAAATATAAATAAAAAATTAGTCAAATTACAAACTAATTTAAAATTCATAATAAACATAAAAACTTAAATATACAAGAAAAGAAATTTTTATCTTTTATTTGGATAGAAAAATTTTTAGTAATTATTTCACAGAAAAATTTAGCCGATTAGAGTAGATCAGTTCTAGAAAGACAAAAAAACACTAATTCAAAATCTCAAAAAAGCAAAATAGAGACACAAAACAGAATTAGAAATTTTAAAAAAATATCATTACAGTTCATAATATAATAAAAGAAGTAGAGAGTCCGCTATTGCTGCAGAAAAAAAAAAACAGAGATGCATAATAGTGGTTGGAGATGGATAGATCACCAACAAACTTGAGATCGCCGGAGATGCAGAGAGCTAGAGATCGATAGTCGAAGATGAAAAGATCCTGACCACCTGCGACTGTGAGTTTATGGGAGGTTGAGATTGGTTTAAAATCTCATCCCCATTCATTTTTTATGGATTCGGTAGACCGATTCGGTGGTTTCGACCCATTTTAACATTCTTACTTGCCATATAAAGATGATTGAAAATAGATCAATCTGATCTTGAACTACCTTAATCTAAGAAGAAAAAATATATGTAATAATTATGCTAAAAGTGCCACTATAGCTAACCTAAACCCTATACGTAGACTTCACCAAAATATGAATTCGGAATTAGAAGCAAGGTTATTCTTGCTATTTTGTCTCAATAAATGTTCTTGATTATGATTAGGAGTGGCAATGGGTAGTATATAATAGGGTTTGAATCTAACATTAACTCTAGTTGCAGGTATTCGACTCTACATGCCAATTTTTATAAATATGCAATATTATTATATAACATAATGAGTATGCAAATTAAAAAATCAATACAAACAATACAATCATCTGACAAACAATAAAATCGTCACATAAACAACATAACTATCAAATATTCAATTTTACATGAAAGTCTTTACTTAAATTAATAACACAAACATAAATAAAATATTATATTTATAAAATAAAATTAGTTTTTATATAAATAAAAGTATTAAATTATCAATTGATCGATCATCTTAACTCAATGATAAAGTTGTTTTATACGAAAGAGAGATTCTTGATTCAACACTTACCTATAACATGTTTTTATAACATATACATATATAGAGTACGAGTTAATCAAAAAGGATTGAGACTCAACCCACATTCTACTTGATCTATATTTAAACTCTCTCCGTATTTATTAATTCTCAATGAATCGGATTGACAATTCTACCTGACTAAATTGGATAAAATTAAATATTCACGGATAAAATAGATATGTTGTCACTCCTATTTATAATGACATTTCTATTATTTCATTTGAATTTTAATCATGTTTAATTTAATCTGTCTTTCTCATTTATTTTTAGCGTTGCTATATGTCCCCATTTTATAATGGCAAAAAGTGTGCTAGAAACACTTTACATATACATACAAGATATGACATCATAAGTAGTTGGAGAAAGGTTGAAAGTCCATTTATGTGTAAAAAATATACTTTGTCTTTTGAAAATTTGACTAAATACATTGTAAAAAGAAAAATTTATGTTTTTTTGTTTCTTCTTGTCATGAAAAAAATTCTAATTATATATAATTTTATGAAAAAATATAAATATTAAATGGAGGCTAAACAGGATACCGCATTTGAGTTTTTTATTTTTTTTTAGCAACTCCATTTGAGCTTATAAGCAAGAAAGGAATAGAAATTGAATTTTCTTTAGCCCAAATTTCTGCTCGTTTGTTTTCTGGCTGTCGTAGCCTAATTTTAACTTCCAATAACATCATGAATTTATGATCTAGTATTTGATTTGTCGGATTAAAATTACCGTGACTAACAAATTTTTTTTAATAAAATATATTTTAATTTTTTTTATTTTAATAGTGAACTTATGCTGAATTTTGTTTCCGAAGTCACCAAAGATCGAAGTGACTTTTAGGTAATAGAAATTTTAATATTATTTTATAATTTTTTTTAAAACATTTCAGTTGATAAGGGAAAGTATTTGAATAATTATATAAAAAAACAACGAAAGTCCGTTGAGGAAATAAATGTAATATTAGTGGTGGTGATAATATGTTGGCAATTGCAACTTGCAAGGAGAGTTGAGTGAGATTCAACTAGACAACTATGCATGCTCGCATGGACGTGATTACAACTTCGAGAATTTGGGAACAAAATATAATTAATAGATAAGAATATTTTTTTATAAAATATTTAAATATATTTTTTAATTTTTTTATAAATTAAAAAAAATATAACTCAAAAAACAGATATTTTTTAAAAATTTATCTAAACAAATTCTAAGGGTCTGTTTAGAAAATTTTAAAAGTAATTTTTTAAGTTTTTAACTTATAAAAAATAGTAGTATTAATGTCTAATGTAATTTTTAAAATCAAATTGCAATTTTTTAAGAAACTTATAGAAAAGTAAAAAAAAAAAATTACTTCTCTCAAAATATTACTACTTTTTATCATATTTCTATAAAATAATTACTTTTAGAATCAAAAATTTAAATATAAAATAATTTATTTATAAGTTATTTTTAATATAATTATTTATTATTTAAACTAAAAAAATTAGTTTTTATTTACCTAAACTGAACCTGAGTGTATTTGAAATTTTGAATAATAGATAAAATTTTTAAGGTGAATTATAGTGTAGAGATTTAAGATTACAAATTTTCCTATAACATAACTCTTCTTGCAACACTTGTACTATTTTGTTTTTATATTGGGGAAGCAATTTGGCCAGCTGCGGTGACCTAGAAATTTGATGGCTTGGCTTGGTTAGGCACAATAAAAGATAAGACATTTATATGTTGCATTAGACCTTTTTTTTGTATATAAGTTGGTCCCTGACTCTTAATTTTTTTTTCGCCTTAATGGTCCTGCAAGAAAAATAAAAAAAATTAAACTTTTAATACCAATAATAAGATTAATTAGCTCAGATAAAAAATATTAATTAGCTAAAATATGAATTTAATTTTAATTGATATAATTATTTTTTACAAAAATTATGGCATATGTACTTTTTAATTGATGGAGAAAATTGAATAACTAATTCTATATAATATTATATCAAAAAAAAAAATTTCTTGTATAATTCAAAAATGGAAAAAGAGTTACATGACTTTCTTTAATTTATTTATAAACTAATATTTTATGAAAATTTTTTAAAACTAGCAACTTTTAGTAGTTTTGGTCATTATTTAGCCAGCACAAATATTAAATTATTTTTAATAAATAAATTTTATTAATTTATGTATGTAAATTTTAAAAAATATAGGTACAAATTGTATTGATTTATGTGTATAAAACTATAGTGATGGTTTTCAGTGGTTAAGAGAAGGGAGGATTGAATCTTAGCCCTATTTTTTTTCACTTTAGAACACTTGCTAGTCTTTGAAACAACTTCTGGAGACTTTTTTATTTTTGTCTCATCCCTAGCCACGAGACTTTTCTTTTTGTCTTGTCACTTGGCACGAAATATTTTTCGGTTTTATCTCTTGTGCAGCAGAAACAGAAATGGAGTAGAAGAGAGAGAAAATTACACCCAGATATATCCTGGTTCAGCTGCTAAGTGCAGTGCAGCCTACATCCAGTCTCCATCACAATGATGATGAAATTTCACTATAATCATCCTTGATTACAAACACCAATTCTCCCTAGGAACTACCCTTCCTATATGGGACAAGTCCATAATTTAATCCCAAACTGAACTTGACTTGGTTACTGCCAAGCTTTCCAACTGCTAAGTGCTAACCCAACTTGTAAGGGGATTCCCACAGAATCATAAAACACAACACAGATGTACAAAAGAACTCTAATGACATCTATGGTTTTTTCTTTTAATTTTACACTCTCTACCTTTTTTCGCTCTATGGCTTTTTCTTACAAACCTCACTGTTTGCTTTTTTTCATGAGACTCAAGACATGACAAAATTAAACAGAAAAATATAAAATAGAATACATTAAAGGAGAAGAAACTTTGCTAGCTTAGGTAGCTATGAGAACTTTGTGCCTTGCACTCTCACACATTGCTCCTTGAATCAAACTCTGATTGTTCACCCTTACTTATAGGGAGAAGCCTTCAAGGTTGAAACCAAACAAACCAAGCTAAACTTCTTCTTCTTCAAAACAAAACCGGTTTGGCCAGAGAGAGAGAAAAGATAACACATGCAGAAACCAACATGCAATTACCTCTAGTCCTTCCTTGGTCACCAATCTTCATCAATCCGAGCCCTTCATCTTTTCTTGCTCTCCAAGATGAACTTTTGGCCCTTGATGCTTCATGATGATGATAGCTTCATCTGCTCATATCTCTGCCTCTTCCATCACGTAGCCACTGTAGCTACCTCCTGTGGTGGTTGAGCAAGATCAGAGACAAGCCATTCCTCCAAAGATCTTCTCCTTGCTGGCCGAAATCTTCTTCAACCATTTTTGGTATGGAGAAGCCAAGATCTCATCACAAAATCTTACCAAAAGTGAATGAGAATCTTAGCCACAGCATACTTTTTGTTTGTTTTTTCTTGCTATTATTTTGATGGTCTTGTAGCGTATATCTTTCTCTCTTCGGTGACTAGGCTTAGCTTCCATGGTTTGTTGTGTAATGACCGAAAGAGAAGAAAGAAAGAATGAGAGAGAAGAAACAATTGGAAGAAAAACAATTAAATGAATTAAACAAATTAATTGAAAAGAAGTTGCTTTTCCTTCCCTGAGTAGCGTGTAGCCTTAATGCCATCAATCATATCAATGACAATCTCTCTCATGTTTCCAATGTTAGCAAATTAAATTTTGAAATCCATCCCAAAAGAAGAAATGGGATCCGTTGGAGGCAAGAAACAATTTTGCTTCCTTTCACAATAAGTTTTGGACCTAGCATTGGATCTTTCCATCAAAGTTGATTTGGGCTAATTAAGATCAATTCTGGCCCAATAACAAGAATAATAATTCAGCCATAGAATCAAATTAATTTTGTATCAATGCTGAATGTGTTTTCAATATAATTGGGCTTGCAACATTTTTCTTTTATTTTCGGCTCAAACAAAACCTGCATAGCAAAAATTAATTTAATTAACATATTAATATTTTTGTAATTAATCAAATTAATAATGTTTAGTCATCACAAATGTTAATTTAGAGTTTTTCAAACTCATCAATCTCCCCTTTGATGACAAACATTATTAAAATTGAAATGGAAAGAAATTAAGGATTAAAGTATAGAATACTCCCTTTGCATATTAGTATTTCTTCCCTTTCCAAATGTTACAAGGCTCCCCTTAATGTATGCTATTTTACCAAGGGAAGCTTTATACCTGTAACTTTAGAAATCAAGCTTAGGCAACTGTATTATTCAACATATTAATTTTAGAAATGTTGAATGCTTGATTTATGAGTAGAATTGGATGACAAGCAAAACTCTTTTGTTATCATAAAATGATTTTTCTGCTCAAACTCACAAAATAATCAAAGTAAATTGTTGTTTTGATCTGTTAAAAAAAAATTTTCCAAACAACAAATCAGAACACAGTAATTATGGTAAGGAAAAATTTTTTAATCTAAGACATGATCATTTCAAACACAACAACTTTTAAGATTTATTTTCATATTAATGCTTTAAAGGAACTGCCAAAAAAAAAAACAGCAAGCATGTTTACCAACATGATCAAAAATATTCCTAATCCAATATCAGCAAACATATTTATCAAAATGAATCAATTGCTTCCACAAATGTATATATGTTAAAAACCAGCAGGCCACAATATTAAGACAGTTGCATCATAAACATTATATCAACAAAATACAATTATAACAAGGATAATCATAAATCCACACGGATTTCATCCCTTATTTTCATGATTTCAATTTTCAGCCCATTTTTTCCCCTTTTGGCATCAAGGGACACCTGCAAAAAATGTCATGGAAAATAAAATATCCAAAATATGTCCAAAATAATAAGAGTGTAGCACAGAGTCATAGGTTCAACAGTATCTAAACAGACAAATACAGTATCAAATTGAGCCTAAACATGTCAATATCAAATACTAAAAAAAACTTGATTAATCATCAGATAGATGAAACTCAGATTCCTCAGCCTCTTTGTCACTAGCAGCACCCAACTCCTCCTCAAAGCTTTGTAGCATCAGACTCACTCTATCCTTGCATCTCATCTAAGCCCTTTCATTTTTATAGGCTAGCTTGCGAGCCGCCTTATGGGATTGTACCATTAGCACCGACATGTTTGAGAATTTAGTGAGAATTTCTTTGAGTGATTCGGTTGCCTTGGAGGATTCAGGCCGACTCTCAAAGTCACTGTCCGAAGGTACAGACTTCCTTCCTTTGGTTCCCTTCATGGCTCCTCCTCTTTTGATCATTGATACCTTATTTTCTACACTCTCATTTGTTAAATCTACCTTAAAGTACTCAAAAATACACGTAAGAAATATTCCATAAGGTAAATTAGTCTTTTTGGTACTCTTTACAGACTCCCACATGTGTCTAATAATAAGGTAACCAAATGAAATAGGAGATGAAGTAACAAGAGCAAAGATTATAAGAGAATCAGATACAGTTACCCTGTTATGTGAACTACTTTGAAGGGGCAGAATGTGAGTTATGATGCGGTACAGCAGTGAGTTGGTTGGTCTAAGAGCTTTGTGGGTAGGAATAGTGTCGTCTAAGCCAGACAGATTTTCACAAATATGTTGAAGAGCTTGCTTGTATGTGACCCTAACTTGTGCATCCCATTTGTCAGTCATGTATACCCTCAGTCCTTCATCGGTGTATCCAAGGGCAGAGCTGATGGTCTCAGTATTCAGAGTGATATGCACACGCTTCACATAGGAGTGAAAACTACCATCAATCAATCTCAGATTAGCATAAAATTGTCTCACCAACCCTGGGTATACCATTTTTTGAATATGTAGCAGTGGAGACCATTTGAGATTGTCAAACAGAGGGTGTAAATTGATCCCTTTGGCAGCCAGAGAGTCAAGATTCACCAAGTCTGAGGGACACAGATGTCGCTTTTCCAACACCTCCTGGTGGAATTCATAAAATGCACATGTAGAGAACCTTGATGGATCATAGTGAGAGTGTGGTTTGTGAAATCTGTTCTTGAAGTCTAATGATTCAAGGTTCGCGGTTCCCTGGTCTCGTGCAACACGAAACCTTTGGTCTTCTGAGAGCTTCTTCCGGATGCATGTGGTGTTGCCTTTTTTGGTGATGAGGGAGGAGGTGATGTGTGCGACTCCTCTTCTTCTTCAATCTGTGTATATCAAGTATAATATTCTTATTCATTGTCTGAGATTTCTCTGATTATGATAGAAGATAATGATTCTAATCATATTATGAAAAATTATATAATTTTAACAAAATTAATATATGATGTGTAATTACTGTATATAATAAAAAATTACCTTAATAATAAATAATTTACATATTTATTTTTGTTTTACTATATATTATAGTGTTTTTCTGTGGTACATGAATCTAAATTTGAGAGTCAACTCATAATTTTATATTTATTATTTTTCTTATACTACTTCATAGAATAAGAATGTATTTTTTGTTTTTCATCGAAGTTAATCCTTTTAAGGTACAATTTATAATTTTGATACACTATTAGTGTAAAGTAGTTTTACACAAATATTCAATGATGTAATATCATATCATAAAAAATAACTATCTTTTATATTGATTGCATTTACCTAAATGATAATCCAAAAAAAAAAGCAAAATTAAACAATTATATAAAATATTTTATACTATCAATAATTAAAATTAGACTCTAATTTGTATCTAAAAATATAAGATAAAATTATATATTAAATTAACTTAATAAAAACAAAATATTATTGTAACATTATTTAATTAATAAATTTATTTAGTTAAAGGTTATATATCTGTTTTTTTTTTCAATTCCACTTTAATATTTACCAGTAAATTGAAGAATTTTGTATTGGACATCTATTTTGATAATTAGTTCTCAAACATAAATTAAAATAAAAATTAATTAAAATATTAACGCATTTTGTACTTTTATCTATCTAAGTAACTAATTCTATTATTATTATTATTATTATTATTATTATTATTATTATTATTATTATTATTTAAAATTAATTTTTTGTCTTTTTTATTAAATAATTAAATAATAATTAAATAATCTATAAAATATATAATGAGGATATGAGAAATTTAGTATAGATTTTTTTTTAAAATATCATTTATTGTATATAATTCATAAAAAAATATATTTCACTTTTATTATTGATTAGAAGAGAACCTATTTATATTTTGATTAATTTTATTTATTATTATTATATTTAATTTACAGAAAGATAAATTAATAACTATATTATTATTTATCAATATATTAATATTGATAATGATTACATAAAAATTATTTAATATTTAATATTTTTATATTATTTATTTTTTTATATATTTTGATATATTTATAAATATTTTTTATTATTTTTATATGCTATATATTTACCCCCACTATTTAAAATTTTTGGATCTATCACTACTTTTGAGCGTGTTTCTTAATTTATTTTTTAAAATTTATTGAATACAATTTATTATAGTAAATTAATTATATCAACTAATTTATTTTTAGATATTTAAATATCACACGATTTATTATAATTCATATCAATTAAATAATTATAATTTATTATATCAATTATTTTAATTCATTAATTTATAAGGTACATAATAGCATAGATGATTTATTACTTATAATGATTAAATATAGTAAATACAGATTAATTTAGTTAAAAAAATCATTATCTCATATGTTTTTCTATTTATTTTTTTAATTTATTAAATCCAATCAATTATAATAAATTAATTATATCAACTAATTAATTCAATCAATTATTTTTTAATTTATTTTTTTGAATTCAATAAATCAAATAAAATTAATTATACTAATTATTTGTATCAACTAACTGAGTTGATTAATTCTTAAAAATATTTTTATTTTATTTATTTTATTTATTTAAATACATGAATTATAACTGATTAGTTATTTAATTTTATTACGATAAATATAAAATTTTATTCCGAATATAAAAATATAAAATTTTATTCCTTCTATTTTTAATTTACCACTATAAAAGACCATATATGCTAGAAGAAAATATCATTCATTTACCAATTACTCTTTCATTAGGTAGCTTTTATAGCAATTCTTTTTCTTCCTATGAGGCGTCGTCACAAGAAGGCAACTATCGTCGACACAAACCACCACACACTCTTCAACTCCCGTGCTCATCATTGAGAGCAATATATGATATGTTATCCATGAAACATTTATAGACCCTAGTGTTATCATGTATGCATAAATAAAAAAATTATGTGATTAAGTTTAAGTCATTTATCTATTTGTGTGGTATATTATAGTGTGAAATTATTTTCAATTTGTGTTGTGCAATGATATTATGGTTTAATTTAAGCTTTTGTTTTAGAACTGTGTTATGATTTTATCTCATCATTTTCTCTTAGATATCAAGTTGATATATTTTTATTTATTATTATTGAAACGGATGTGATATAAAATTTGTAAAAAAAAAAAAACTCTCACACTCAATTTATTTTATTGTAGTCTTTTATCTCTTCTATTTCTTTTTATTTTCTTCTTATTCATTTTATTTTCTTTTTAAATATCATATAATTTATTATAATTTATATCAATTAATTAATTATAATTCATTATATCAGTTAGTTTAATTCATTAATTTATAATATGCATGATAAAATAGATTATTTGTTACTTATACGTTTATTCTTCTAAAATCTAAATCTGAATAATTATATTTTTAATTTTAGTTATGAATAAAATATTATTAATAATAAATAATAATTAACCACTCATACTTTTAATCAAAGTGTTTGGATGATTTTTATATTTATTAATATTAATTGTTGATTACTTTTCTTCAATAAAATTTATTATAATTTTATGTTAGTTCATAATTAATTAATGATTAATATTCATGAAACTATGTTATTTTAAATTTTATATTTTACAAATATTTTTATTTAAATATATTTTAAATATAAAAATATATTATTTTTAATAATATCATACTTTTACTTTTTTTAATTATTTTAAATGAATATTTTATCAAATACTAATTAAAGCCATCCTTCCATTTGCTTTTAATAATTTATTATCTAACTATTATATAAAATTAAAGTCGTATTAATGAATTTAATATTAAAGTTAATTTGGCTTTTTATTTAAAGTGTTTTTCAATTTTTTTTAGTCTAATCAACCAAAACTATTCAATTATAAATAGTCACTTCTATCTTATTTTATATTATTAACTAATTAAAATTACTAAAATTTAATAATACAATTCTGTTTTATATTTTTATATTTAGCTCGATCCATCTAAGCTATATAATAATTATTTTAATTTTATATTTTATAATATAATACTACATACATTAATAGTAAAATAACATAATAAATTTTCACGTTTTAATATTAAATATAAAATTAATACGTATAAAAGTTTTTAAGCTTTTAAATCAATACGTATCATTGTAAATATTACTTATTTATGGTATAAACAAAGAAATACAGAATCTTAAGTTTTACATATAAAAATTTAGGAACATGTTATATGTACAAATGTAATTGCATAGTATTATTTTAACTTATATTATTCTATTAATTTATTTCATATATTAAATTATTTTTATTTATATTAAGATTAATTTTAAATATTTTAAAATAAAAAGTATAATTAATTATAATTTGCATCTTAAATTATGTTAAGTACATGATATTCTATTGTGCTGCTAAAAGTAAAAATGAAATAACAAATATAATTTTATCTCTTAATTCAGTATATTTATTTATATTTTATACTTTTTTTATGATTAATTTTGTACGATATTGGTATATTAAATAAAAATACCTGTTATAATAACAAAAAATAAAATAAAATTTCAATCAATAATTTTATATTCTTTACTTTTTTTTAGTTTTATTTTGGAATTTAATTTATTACTAAAAGGTAGTGAAATTCTATTGATACTGAAATAAAGTTGCAAAAAGGTCCATAGGGTAAAATAAGTAAAATAATATGATATCCATATTACAACATCCAAATGAAACAACCTAGGATTTAAAATGTATATCTTTCTCTTTCTCGCTGTCTATTATATTATCGATTCTATTATATAAACATCGATTTTTTACATTTAATGATAGAGTCAACGTAGCATATTTTTGAGAGTGTTTCTTAATTTATTTTGTTTAACTCATTAAATACAATTCATTATGATGTATTAATTATATCAATTAATTGATTTAATTAGATATTTAAGTATCACATAATTTAAAATTATGTATATTGATTTAATTTTTATGATATATAAATTTAAGGAATAAATTAAAATAATATAATTTATTACTTATTTAATTTGAATACAACAAATATAAAATTAATTTAGTCAAAAATTTATTATTTTCTAATCTTCTATACATAAAAATGACAAAACAAAATTGTAAAAATAATCTTTTTATCGTTTTTGCTATTTTAATTTTATTTTCTTTGCTTTTTTTTATGTGTAATTTTATTTTACATTAACTTTGTGTATTTAATAACAAAATATACTCATATTAATTCTATCATATAATAATATATTTTTCTCCTATGTTAATCAAAGAATTTCAATAGTTATCAGCTACATCTAATAAAATGACTGAGAAGTGAGAATTACGATAAGTTAAACCCAGGTTTAAAATGCTGAAACGAAGGAAAGAAAATAGTGGATATATGATTAGAGAAAAATATATAATAACGAGAAATATACTAAAATTGGATTTTTCCTCGAACTAATAAAAGTGAAGTGTTAATTCCTCATGAATTCATTTTTCCTCTAAAATAAAATCACTATTCTCTCTTCTAAATTTATTTTAGAAAAATATCTTTATTATAATTATATTACAATTAACATTTAACGAATAATGCATGATTATACTAATTTAGAAAAATATCTTTATTATAATTATATAAAATCAATATTTAATACATTATCAACTAATAAAAGTGAAATGTCAATTCCTCATGAATTTATTTTCCTTCCGAAATGAAAGCACTATTATCTCTTCTAAATTTATTTTAGAAAAATATCTTTATTATAATTATATTACAATATTACAATTATATTACAAGTAGCATTTAATGAATAATGCATAATTATAGTAATTTAGAAAAATAAAATAAAGTCCAGTAATTTATCTTTCGACTGTACACGTATGTAAAATAATTTTTAAGAATGAGTCACGTATAGTAAATACGGTCGATGATTGTAAAATTGTATACTAACATTGATATAATATTATTTCAAGTATATGTTTTGCAAGTATCAAAGTAAAGTTAGTGGGTTTAAATTATTTATTGTTTATTAGATAATTTTGTGTATTAGAATTATCTAATAATTTATTATTTATTTTGAGTTGATTTTAATATGTTTTTACTTGACAGTAAAACAACATATAAAAATTTGTTGGTGAATTTAAGTATTACTAGGTTATTTATGGTCACATTGAATATATATGTTTGATTTATTGAAAAAAAATAAAAAATATATAGACTATATATCGTTCCTTTTCTTCTTTTTGGTTTCTTTGTTTGATTCTTCTTCTCAGTCACGCTGTCGATTAATGATTTCTTTGTCTATTTCCTTGATTCTCTTAATTCTTAAAGGTTGTTATAGTGCTTTTCAGATTAACATCAGATTCTTAGCTTTTGTGTTTACATAAACCCTCGAAGAATTGGAGTTCGAAGGTGGCATGGAACCATCACCATCAACGCGATACAATCTGCGATCTCGTGGTCGTATAATCGGCAACCGCCTTTTGAGGTTACGCCGAGGAGTTCCAGTCTATAATCATCACCACTCATGGTTGTTACTTGTTACAAGCTTCATGCTTTCTCTTCTAATTATTATTTGTTTACTTAATTATCATTCCTGCCAAATTAGTGATATATTGGTTTTTTTTTCTCTATGTTTTTCCTTTACAAATCAATTTTGCTTGCAATCAAAGTCAAAAGCCTTGTAGGCCCTCCGTTAAAAAAGTGTGAGTAAACTTGAATCCCTTTTTTTCCTCCAATTATGATAATATTAATAATTTTTCTTGCAAAAAAATCTTGTTTATTCACCAAAGACAAAAGCCTTGTGGACCCTCAATACTTAGAGGAACTGATGAGGAACTAGGGTGAGTCAAACTTAAATTCTTTTTTTTTTGTAATAATAATTTATATCAGTTTATATGTATTTCTCTCTCTCACAAATCCATTTATATATTTGTCCCTGGCAAATCTATTTTGTTTGAAGAAATCAAAGGCCACATGATTGTAAGATTAGAAAAGAGTAAGTGCACTTGAACTCTCTTTTTATTTATTTTTGTTTCACAAATGATATGTTTTGCAGTATAACAATTTGTTATTTACCCCTCATTTTTTTCCTAAAAATTCGGAACTCCTACAGACAACGGAGACAAAGTAGATTACGTTTTATGGAGAAGTATCGGCCTTATCCATTTGTGGCAATGCAACACTACAACAGAATGCTAAAAGAGGTTAATTAACTTCTCTGTCATTGTCTGTTGGTTTTCTTTAGTTATGTTACTTTTATGTCAGAAGAAATTCGTTGCTGTTATTTGTTATGGTGGATACTACCATGAAGATTTTACTATTGTCTTCATATGAAGATACTTCTTTTTTACCATTAGATGATAAAATGTATGGTTTGATTTTGATGTGTTGCAAAAGTGTTATTTTTTTTAAAGTGTGGCTAAACAAACAAAGTACACTTTTAACACAAAAATCTTCATAAAAAGATGTTTTTAGCATCTTCATTTGAGTAGTTGCCATTTGTTATTTAGGGAGAACAATACTAAGTTGGTTAATGTTACGTTGGTCCAAGGATGTTTTGGACTTCCAATGGTCCATAAAAACTATTCAAAATGATTAAAATATCTATATATCTTTATTCAATGTATATTAAATTTCTCAATTGCCAACCTTTTTCACCTCTTCTTTCACAGACCCAATTCTCCCCGATCCCTTCAGCCCTCTCCCAACAGACCATACCATCACTTACCCGAAAACCCCGCCTTACACCACTCCATGTTCACCACTTCTGATTTATCTTTTTAAGTTCTCACTATTATTTGTGTTGGATCTGTTGTCGTTTTTACTCTGCCAACTGAGAAAGTGTATCTGCATGAACTTTCGTTGTTGAACCTGCGTGAAAATCCACAACGTAGTTGCTCTAGTAAGGGTTTTATGAGTTAAATTCATGTGTGGTTTTGTGAAGAAAATTAGGGATTTGGGTAGGAGTGAGGGTTTTGGCCTGCAGGTGATGTTGATGGTGGTGAATTGGAATTTGATTTTGATTGGTGTGAGAAGGTTGTTGGGGTTTTGAAAGGTGAGGTTTTGTAAAATGAGGTTAATAGCAACGGGGAGTGTGAGGTTTATGATTTTGAGGAGGTACATGAAAGGGAGAGTGCTGTGGAGATAGAGCTAGAGGGCATTGTTGATCTTGAGGACAATGCTGGGAAGGTGCCTTTGAGGAAGAAGGCGGTGATTGCAGTAGAGGCAACGAAGAGTAATGGAAATGGAAAACTGAATGAACAAATAGTAATGGTGACTGAAGTTGTTATTAGGGCTAATTTAGAGAGTAGGTATATAATCATCATTGTAATATTGATAGTTTTAAAGTGTTTCTATGGCATTGCAAGTTTTCAACTATGGGTTTATTGCTATTGCTAAAAATTGCAGAATGCAAAATCCAATATGAAACCATCAAAATGTGCTTTACATAATCCTAGGATTTTACTCTTCTTGAACTGATGGTTCGCAAAGAAGTAAGCAAATAATCGCAATGAATGTTTGATACTGTAATTCATTCACTGGTTTGGGATTGAGAGCAGGGAGAGACAGGGCACGTAGGCAAATTTATAAGAAACAAGGGATAAAATGGAGTTTTCCAATGCTGTGTATTACAAGATTTCCTTTAGTTTTGGTTGTTACTTTGATTTTTAAAAACTTCTGTTGCTACTATTTGTTTTTCAGGAAGAACAGTACAAAGTTTATGATTATGGGGATGGGATTATGACGGCTTTCAAAAAAGTTGGTGATTTTCATCAACTGCACATTTTGGGTGTGCCAAAATCTTTTGAATACATGCAGAACTCATCGGATGATGATGTTCCTGTTAAGCACTTTTATGCCCGGATCCATCAAGCACCCAAAAAGAATACTCATGTAGATTACTGTGAGCCTTTTGAAGGAGAAGGACCTCCATTGAGCGGTATCTTTTCTGATTTTTTTTTTACTTTACCTCCAGAATTTATCAAACCCTCTGACTTTCACTTTTTGGAGTATGTGTAGGTTTGGATATTAGCCGAATCGTTCCCTTGTGATGTAAATCTTGTGGTCTTGCAAATGGGCGTGCTATCAAGTCAAGATCATTAGAATTGAGGTCTTATTTTATTACTATCTTTTAAATCGTGTGTGTGTGACATTATAATGACTGCTCTCTTTTTATTTTGACATTGAAGCAAGCAAGCTGAAGCTGATGGAGAAGATTCGGATTCAGACTACTGGGAGTGAGAATCATTTTATGGTTTCCTTTTTTTATCATATCTATCCCATGCATATAATATGTGGTGGATGGTGTTTGATTTACTATGTTGCTTGTCTTTGTATGTTTTATGTAGTGGTTACTCGGACCCTGATGCCCCCTAAAAACGAAATCAGAGGAGCATTAGCAGAATTTAGGAGAAGGCGTTGAACCTATCTTAGAAGACTTTAAGGACCAACGTCCGATCTTGACAGCACTTCAGGGTTATAATGCCAAAATCTCAAGTCGGCACACTCATCTTTATCTGGCTGAGTCTTTACAGGCTTTAGACTTCTTGAATATTCTACTATATTTTTTCTTTTATGTAGAATTCGACTTTTTTTAGTGCGGTCTTCTTTATTTTTAGTATTGAGAATTTTCTTTTAAGACTTCATGAACAATTAATGAAAACCTTTTTTATTCATACCGGAACCACAATGATTAAAAAAAAAAACTTGATGTCCAAAAATTTTCTTCATAAGAATTGCTAAATTATCACTTATTCAAGAATGAAAAAAGAAATCAAGACAGTTTTTTCTTTGATAAAAAAAGAGGCAAATAGTGGTAATTTTTTCTGAAAGAATCAAAATTTTAATTATTCTAACTTACGTATCTTCTAAAATAAAAATTTATTAATATTTGGTTGCGATGTCAAAATATTAATTATGATAATAGTTTTAATACTTGTCGGTGTAGAAGATAATATCTGTAGAAATGTAGTGTATGCAGTAACATTCCGAAATTTAGTTGGGATTTAGATGGTTTAGTTAAGGTAAGATGGTAGCAAGTGAGTATGGTAGAAAATATTAGCAACATTTTGAGGTTTAGGGGAATGGTAGTGGGACTTTGCGTCTTTGCGACAATATGGTATTGCATGAAGTCTAATTAATTTACTCAACTGAAACAAATTTATATAATAGGAGTCATATTCAACCAGAGACGACGAGACCTTCAATTGATATGCTTGTATTAAGAAAATAATTAAAATATATTGGAGTTATAAAAATTAAAAAATATATCTAGAAAGTAATCCAAGACTAGCATACCATACTATATATATATATATATATATATATATATATATATATATATATATATATATATATATATATATATATGGTAAATGCTATTCTATTATCTCTAAAATAACATATAAGTTATTCTTTCTGATGTGTTATATTTTAATTTGATATTTATTTTAATACATTTGTTATATATTTATTAAAATATTAATTTAAATTTTTTTTATATTAACTTAATTCTAAACTAAAATATTGATGTAACAAATTAAAAATAAAAAACACAAATTTGTGTCACCGTAAAAATTTTTAATTTAAAAAGTTTATCATGTCAAGTTGATCTTTAAATTTGAAAATTTATTATATACAATTTGGTTTCGAATTATATAAAAAAAGGAAAAAATTGAAACACTTTATACTTTGTTTTTTAAAAATTAATGTAGTTAGTTTGCAATTATTTTTTATGAAGGTCTGAATTTTTATTTAATTTTTGTTAAAAATCAAAGATTTTGTGTGAAAAATAAAAGAGTAATATATAACATTATTTTTTAAATATTTTGTTAAATTTTCAACGAATTTTAATGATCTGAAATCAATTTTTTTTAAATTATATTAGATAAATTAGTCATCCAATAAATTCTACTAAAAAATTAAAATAAATAAACATCCATTAGAATATGACACATAAAAAAAATAATTTATATGTTATTTTAAAAAAGATAAAGTAGCATTTATATATATATATAGTAAAAAAAGTAATCTATCTCATTAATTTACTTACAAAACTTATTTGTGAAAAAATAAAATGTGCTAGAAACGCTTTACATATACGTACAAGATCTGACATCATAAGTAGTTGGAGAAAGATTGAAAGTCCATTTATGTGTAACAAATATACTTTTTGTTTTTTGAAAATTAGATTAAATACATTGTAAAAAGGAATTTTTTTTTTTGTCATGAAGAAAATTCTAATTATATAATTTTACAAAAAAATATAAATATTAAATAAAAGCTAAACAGAGTACTCCATTTGACTTTTTTAATTTTGCTCGTTTGTTTTTTAGCTGACATAGTCCAATTTTAACTTTTAATATCGTCATGACCAAATTTTTATTGGATTAGAAGATACTGTGAATTAACAAAAAAAAACAAAAGAAACTTTCAATAAAATGTTTCTTAATTTAGCTTTTATTAATTGGATTTTTTTTTTGCATAATTTTTTTTATTTTAATGGACCTATGCTAATTTTTTTTTCTCTGAAGACACCAAAGATCGAAGTAACTTTTAGGTAATAAAAATTTTAATATCATTTTATACAATTAGTTTTTAAAACATTTCGGTTGATAAGGGTTGGGATGACAATATATCCAACTCAATAGATAGAGTTGCCAACTCGATTCATAGCAGGTAGGATATGGTGCGGGTTGGATGCAGTGTGGGTTGGGTATGAGTACGGGTTGAGTCTCAACCCTATCTGACTAACCCGCATCCTATATATGTATATGTTGTATACTTATATAAAAATATATTTCAAGTAGATGTTAAAACAAAGACTTCTCACTAAATACAAAGATCTTTAGTTACTAAGAGAAGATCATTAATTGATAATTTAATACGTATTTTTTTTTATATAAAATTTAATTATATTTTAAATTATCATCAAGTTATATAACAATGTTACATCTTTTTGATAATATGTAGGTAAAGTCGGGTACATGTGGATTAATAACGAATAGGATTAAGATTAAAATATTCTCAATTCACAAATAAAATAGAGTTGAATTTATATAAAAATCTCGACTTATATATAGAATTATAATTAGATTCAAATCCTATATTATCTTACTCATTGTTATTCTTAGATAAGGGAAAGTATTTGAATAATTATATATATAAAAAAAACAATGAAAGTCTGTTGAAGAAATAAATGTAATATTAGTGGTGGTGATAATATGTTGGCAATTGCAAGAAGAGTTAAGTGAGATCCAAGTATGCATGCTCCTTCTTGGAATATCTTGAATCTTGCATTGGAATCCTCTCTCTCACATGGACGTGATTACTACTTCAAGAACTTGGAAATAAATCATGCATTATTAAAATCTTTTGTTCATTCATCGTCATCATTACCATATACTTCTTCATTTTTAAAATATGTACGGCTTTTACTTTAATTTTTCGATGAATATTTTAATTTTTTAATAAATCTAAAAGTTAAAATTAAAGCAACACTTATTTTAAAATAGAAAAAATATATTCAATGATCAACTCAGAAATAAGAATTTTTTTTAATCAATCTCTTCGTTTATCAAAATACGTATAGAAAATTTGATCAATCATAAGTAGTCTTTTTATAAGTTAGAATAATCCTTCGTATATATGTAATTATTTAATTGTAGTCATAATAAGTCTCTAAACTAATTCATTAATATATGTATTTAAAATTCTAATCCCAAATTATATGCGACCCATATATAATTAATTTTATCATACAATTGATCATATTTTTTATTTTGTCTAAATTTTGTATGTTTTTTTTATTTGTCTTATGTTGCAATATTTTTTTTGGAGTCAATAAAAATCAAAGTCTCAAATTTTAAATTATAGAAAATATGATACTATGTTATAAATTTTTTTTAAATAATTTAAGCTCATGAAAAAGGCATATAATAAGGTAAAACTATCTTAAATTGTTTAGAAAACAAGAATAAAAGGATGAGATGATTCCAGATTTGTTAAAATAGAAATGGTTCACGAAGAAGATGGCACAAGTTTTAAGCAATCATGACATGGGTTTTAGCTATATAATGTAGTATTAGTGGGGCAGGATTTTCGCTATATTTAGTTTCTATTTTTAGATTATGTAATTTACAATTTTCTATTTAATTTTAAAATTTAAACTAAGAGAAAGAAATATATAAATAATTATATTTTTAACTGTTTGCTACTAATATTTTATGAGACTAATAAATATTTTATCTATTTATATAGATGTCAATTAGGATTAATATTTGTGAATTAAAGACGGTTTATATTAATTTATAATTTATTTGTAGTTATTAGTGATGGTTTTTGGTGATTTTAGACCGTCACTATCTGTTGTCATTAATAAAAAAAAAGCCAACTTATCAAAACATCGTGATTAGAGTGTGTTGAGAGTGAACTTCTCCACTGTGATGCTTTAGAGCTTCCATCAATGCGATTGATGTTGTGTGAGCTTTTTCTGTATCCTGTTTCATTGAGTATTCGTTTTGAGATTTTTTTTTTTAATGTATTTTCTCTATTTGCATTTCGCGTTTTTACTTCTAAATTTGTATATAAAATTCTCATTCTCTTCTTCTTAAACAATAAAAATTGTTTTTTAATCCAGTAAAAATGACAATTTCAATTACTATTTTAAATGATATAAAAATATTATTTTAATGAGATAAAATAACTAGTTTTAACTGCTATTTTAAATAATAAAAAATCCGTCATTTAGACTAAATAAAAACGACGGTTTCTATTTTACACCACTAAAAAATTGATATTTTAATTAGGTAAAATTATTTGCAACCACAATTTAAAATAACTAAAAAGCATTATTTTAATTGGTTTTAAACATTAAAAAGCCAACATTTTATCTAATTTTAAATATGATAAAATAATGCCGTCTTAAACATGACAATTATAACTGTTTTAAAAAAATCTGTCGTAGTATTTAAAATGACGTTCAAGATTATAGCGTTCTCAACGTCTCTTGAAAATGACATTTCTTAAAAATGTTATTTTTTAGTATAATAACTGTTAAAATTATCGTCACTAAAAAAAATCGATGTTTTGAGGAAAAAAATTGTAATGGCAAAAATACAATATATTAAGACAATAGAAGAAGAAAAAAATACAAAGAAAGAAGTTTTATTATCTCATTATATTTTAAATAGATAAAAAAATAGAAGAAATATTATATTATCTTAAAACAAAACTATTTTTTCTATACATATTTTTCTGATATAATTTTATATCCAGAGAAAATAAAATACCGAGTAAATCACACGATTAATAATAAGTTTTTTTTCTAATATGTATGGTAGAAGAAAACAAAACTTGCATTTAACACAACAATATAAACTATTATATACGGTGAAAGTTCAGATACAGTCGACTTCACGTAAAGTTGATAGCTGAGAGTTGTTAGATAAAAATTTAGTCAAATCAGTTAAATTATTTAACAGTTCTCAGTTATCAACTTCATGTGATGTCGATTGCACCTGAGTTTCTACCATTATATATAGAGGGAAACTTTTGACCTCACAGGCCACATCCAATCATAATTAACAAAATTAATTAGGAGCATGTGGCAACAATATTCTCCTTTTCTAATTCCTCCTGATTAATAATGCATCTTTGAGAGAACTATGTATAAATAATATCTAACACCTAATCATCTATCTTGATTATCAAATTCAACCAAAATAGGAAATATTATCACTTGAAATTGTCCCATAATTGGAAGGATCATCAGTCTGTTGGGGGTAAACCATGGAAGAAGAAGTTGAAGAATTAGGAGGAAGTATGTCATCATTAGGTGGCGGCGGAGGTGGCGGAACGGCGATCGATACGACCTCCGATGATGATGAAGAAGGAAGCATTACATGATGAGAAGATGAGGGTATGATGGCATTATTAACTTCCCTAAGTTTGTATTTGATTATTTCATCCCTCACAGCATTGAGTTCAGATATTAGATATTGGACTTGTTGTTGCAAAGAAGAGATTGCACCCATGCATCCATAAACTGGATCTTTTAGCCTCACATTTGCTTCATAAACTAGACTATTTGCAGCATCAGCCCTTTGATTCTCAGGCACTTCCTATCAACATATTATAAGAAATTATTAATAGTAATTCAATAATTGAAAAATAGCAACTGGGAGTATGATACTTGAAATTGAGATAGGACAAAAAAAAAAAAACAAATTTTTTTGCCTTTAATGTTTATTTTCAGATTTTGAATTAAAAATATTTAGTTTTGATTAACCGACAACAACAACAATAACAACAAAGTCTTGTCCCACTAAGTAGGGTCAGCTACATGAATCAAATGACACCATTATATCCTGTCATGTATCATGTCTATAGAAAAATCGTTTACATAAAAAAAAATTTTGATTAACCAATACTATAAAAAAATTTATACATTTTTTAATCAGATTTATGCGTTTAGATGACCTTTTAAATAATGAATTTTATTTAAAATTAATTTTGTTGATATAACAATACACGATTAGTTGTGTGTCTTTTATATTGTATAAAAATTAAATTAAAAAAATATAACCAATTAATATTTTGCTTATTTTTAAAATATATGTTTTTCTTTTCAAAATATTTTTATCCCTGAATATATTTATTATCTTGTTTTGAAATAGTTATTATTGAACAGGACATTTTTGGTCACTCACTGTTCAGATACATGATTCATTACTACTAAAATGTGAGAAACAATATACATAAGGAAACAAATTAAATAGAGTAGTATTTATTCTTGTTATTTACCATTAACAACTTTGAGACATTGCTGGCACCAAAGACTTTGTGAACAGAAGCAAACTTTTGGGGCTCATGAGGAGAGAAATAAGGAGAAAAGGAACATTCTTGAGCACATCTTCTTCTCAAGAGCTTACATGCAGCACAAGGGGTGATTGTATTTAGGGTTCCTCCAGAAGCACCTTCTTGTTGACTATCTAACATGTGTTGTCTCCTTCCTTTTTGACCTTCTCCTTCCCTCTTGATCTTCTTCCCTATCTCATCATCTGATCTCTCCCTATCAGATCGTATCAAACAGAAACTGTCATGAAACTACTTATCCAAAAATTACGAAATTATTGGAATGACACCAAAAAAAAAAATTATCATAATTAATTATCAAATAAATTATTTTCAGATATTGAGAGAATTAGGAATTTATTTTGAACTTGGTTTCTTACAAGTACTAGATTAATAAAAATTTTGTCATAGTACTAGGTTAACCGACAAAAGTTTTTTTGAAAAAAAAATTGTTATAGATCTGAGCATTGTTTGAAAATTTGTATTGAAATTGAAGCAGGTTTTTGTACTTACCTTTCTCTGGACATTCAGGCATGCTCCCACTTATGATGAGTTATAAAGAGAATAGGTAGGTACTAAGAAAAATTAAAGTTCCAAGGGGTAGAAGAAGAAAGAAAAATATGGGTAGAAAATTATGAGTGTACTTAAAAGGCAAGGTATTCAAGGACTAACCAGTCACTATACCACCAGCTCAATTTATTTATTTTAAAATAAAATAAATAATATATATATATAGTGCTAATTTATTGAACTAGATATACAAGGTTTATCATTAGGAATTATATATGGTTATAACTCTCAGTATCAGGAAGAAATTCATTGCAAGAGAGAATATATATTGTTTTATCTATGACTGATTGCTCACGTGCGAGTTCTTAAATGTGTTTGACTTTTCTTAATTAATCGACTCTTGTGATTCCATTACCGTCATGCATGTGGTTCTTGCTTCTTAAATGGGCACTCTTTTATTTTGTTTACACTCTTCTATATATATATATATTATTTGATATAACCTTATTAATTAAATAAACAAGTGTTTAAATAATAAAATCAACAAGATTAATAATATATTGCATGATTTTGGAAAGGCTAGGTATATGTGAGGCTCTAGCTTCCACGGAAATGGAATTGGTATGCAGCTATCCACCGCGTTGAATGAGGTACCAAACTAACCCTAAATACCACCAAATGCATACACAACCCTAATTAATTAAAATCATCAGCCTTGTTTCATTATTTGCATGTATAGATTAATAAAGATGTCACTTGAATTTTTATTTATTTTTTATTTTTTTAGGTAAGGTCAGATTTCTTCTCGTAATCCTAAAACATAAATTTATAGGAATGGAACACAAAACTGCAATTTTGACACTCAAGTCAATAATAACTAAAGATATACAAATTAAAGACAGAGATAACATACCTTAAACATGTTTTAAACTATTTATAATATTTGAAAGGAGAATTTAGAGACGATTTAAATAAATTTGTGCAGAATATATCTAAGATTATAAGTGAATATAATTTAGATTACATCCTTTATAAGTCAGCATGTTCGGGAAGAGAGTTTTTAGAATATCAACAACTTTAACCCAATTTTTTAAATACATTTAAATTTTAAATATAGAAATCACTATTGAGTATATATCCTTTTCATTAAAAAATTATTAAAAAACTATTTCAATATGATTTTAATTAAACATCTAAAAAAACTTGATGATATACTTAGCCGTACCAAAGTATAAAAATATATATATAATGTTATTTGAACATATCTTTTGATTTGTAACTATCTTTATATGTATTTTATTTGTTTATTGTTTAAAAATTACTAATGCTACAGCTCAGTTCAATTTATTATTTTTTTATCAATAATTAACTAATAATATTTAAAAGTATTAACTAAAAATATAATTTGACTGTTGACAAAGATATTAAGTTGTTCGCTAAAAATGTTGGTTAATATAAATTAAAATTATTGGTCCTTAAATTTTTCTTTTAAAAAATATTATCTATTTCAAAGAGAAAAATATACGAACTCTTAAAAATAGAAAAATAAAATAAAAATTTCGAAACATCCTAATTAATATAGTAATAATTGTCAGGTACAATAATTCATCTTGCTATTCCTGATTATGAAATGAGTAATTGCTCTTAGGAACTTTTAAGCCAGATGAAAAGATTGGAAACCTTCCAAGATAAGTTGCAAATCTTTAGCAGACAATGAATCTTGTTGCGTAGTTGATTGATATAGGACATTCCACCCAAATTTTCATTAGAGAAAATCATTTGATGAGGACATTAATTATTTAAGAATCCACACACCACACACAGTTACTTATTATTAGTTTAAAAAACTCTAATTTTCATTTTAGTTTGCTTAAACTAAAATAAGAACTTTTTTTAAAGCTACATTTATTCTTTTGACAAACAGCGTTATTTTAATTTCCAAAATGCACATCTTAATGCCTTCTCGTACATGACGAAATCTATAGAAGCATTATAGGTCAATAATTCAATATATAAAATTATGATCATATATGGGGGAAAATACTCCGATCCGATCCGTATTTAGGTATTAGTATATTAATTTAAAATTGTGTTTGTCATAAATGATATTTTTATTACTTTAATTTGTTACCAATAATACTTCTTTACTTCAAATATTTGACATTTTTTATGAACAAGACTCAACACCATAGAGGTGGAGTAAGGTTTGGATTCAACAGAAATCACATCCTAATAAATATATAATTTGACACTTGTTCTCCTTTATTACTTTTTCACTGTAATAATTAAGGGTTACTTTATATATAGTGAATATATATTGCCCTAGTATAAGTCAAATAAACTGAAATTCAATTAAAAAAAATGAAATATGACAAATAAAAAAAAAGAGTAAAGTTTCTATGTGAGTATATAAATGAGATAAATTTCTATGTACAAATTAAATTGCAATAATGGATAATTGAAATTCATTCATTTTTTTCTTACAATATTTTCTAAAAAAATATTTATTCTATGACACATCCCCTTTTTCCCGTCTCAAAAAAAAAAAAATAAGAAGTCAATATTTTTTAGCTAATACTAATTAATTTTTTGAATTATTTTTTTATTTTAAATTATAGATGCTAATTAAATTTTAATCTTAAATTCTAAATTTTCAAAATAAAATAAGAGTTGAAAAATAATTTTACAATAAAAATTAATTAATATTAACTTTTTAAAAATTAATTATCTATATTTATTAAAAAAAATTCAGCAATTAGGCTCTCCAAAAATTTATTATAAATAGAACATATGCCGACACTCCAACACTCCAATATAGTAGTATTATTGTAGATATGAACAATAATGTTTATTTTTCTTGAAATTAATTTTTCTCTTTGTTTTATTTCAGTTAGGATTTTGAGGAGTGTTGGTGTCAAAGTGGGTGGTGAAAGAGAGGAAAAAGGGACAAAGAAGGAGTGTAATTGGAGGTGTGGCATTAAACTTCGTAAAAGGGGATGCTTAGATTCTAAGAAATTAAAATGCTACCATCTCTATTATTGCTTGACCCGTATTTTTAGCCTTATAAATCGCACCCTTGTCTTCTTTCAATTCTTCTCCTCAAAACCTAACTCTTAAGACTCTCTTCTCTCTAATACTACCTAGCTACTCCCTCCTCCTCCTTCTTTATGAGTGCACTAAACCCTAGAACCCACCACCAGCATATATATATATAAAAAAATATTCAAAATTTGTTTTATTTAATATTTATTAATTATTATAATAATTAATAAATATTAAATAAGATAAGTTAATTTTAATTATGTTTTATTAATTTTTTGTTATCAAATATTTTCGATTTTAAAACTGCTTCAATTTACAGGGTGGCCAATTTGCCAATTTGGATTCTTAGTTATTATTAATTTTCTCTTAATTAATATCAACAGTTGATTGCAATATAATAATTATTTTCATATTCTAAAAATATCAAACAAACATTTGTTTTAAGTTATAAAGTACGGACATTTTGTTGAGTTGTCATGTCTGTATATCGGATATATTTTGGATACGACACTCACCGACATTCGTCTGACATGCGTGTTTGCTGTGTCTAAATCGTGTCTCAATAAAAAGTAAAAAATTCTTTTCCGGACACATTTGGACACACCTAAATACCATCACGTATCAGCGTGTCCGGTCTTATTCTTAATATATATTCTTAAAATAAATTTAGATATAGTATATATTATTATTTATTAAAACAAAAAATATTTTAAATACTTGATATAATTAAAATAAGACATTAAAAATAATTTAAAAAATTAATTTATATTTTAATATCAATAAAATATTAAAATATCATTATGATTTATCTAAAAAATATTTTATATTTTATATGTATGCGTGTCCTGTATTATGTAAGATTTTAAAATTCGCATGTTGGCATGTCCCATATCGTATCGTATCCCGCATCCGTGTCAGTGTTATCCGTGCATCATAAGTTTCAAGATACAAATATATATTGAAAGGGTCAATTTGATGGACAAAATATTGCCTAAATATTAATGTGTTTGTTTTAACAATTTTGTTTGGGGTCTAGGACTATTCAGTATTCATCATTTATATATGACCAAACAATAATTTTTCATTTTTCATTTTTTTAAAATTTGATTCAATTTCTAAAATATTTGTTCACTACTAGACAAATATAAATGTAGCCTTAACTTGAATCTGCTAGAAATTTAACGTATGTTATTTTTCATAAATTGCAACGGATCATTTTTCCAGCAAAAATAGAACAGCCAATGGTGAAAAAGTGTAGAATTTATATTTAGTCATTAAAATTAGTTTAGCTATGGAGTATTTAAGAAGAACTACTATTCAAAATTAAATACATAAGAGTTCTACTTAATAATTTGATAGATAAGAATCAGGTCTTTTTTAAATAAAAAAAATTATCATTTTTCAGTTCGTTTTAAATGTAAAGTTTTTTCGTTTTCTTTTTTTGTTTATTAAGATATTTTGTTTGTTGTACCATGAAGTTACACATATTGATACGAGAAATATTAAGGACTAATACTCTTATCAATATTAGTTAATATTTTAAATTAATATTTTATTTTTATATTATTAAAATTTAAAATTTAGTATTTAACATTTAAAATTTAGAACTTGGTCAATACCGTATTCTTTAAATATTATGTATAAAAATATTTTTATTAATTAAATAATAACCAAAAAATAATAAATTTTATTACTCATATAATATTACTCGTTAATTAGATATTTCGCTAGCTAGTATACATACGATCAACAAATTATGTGTATTTTAGCATGATAAACTCCTTCAATAAGCAATGAAACTAGTGAAACTTACATCCAAATTATAAGGTATTGCAACTAGCAACTTGAAAATTATTTTAGCAATCAGCAAATTAAAGTCCCACACCATATGTACGGTTATTTTGAGCGTATTCAATAAACGCACAATGACATATTCTTAAATTTTTTTTTTTAAGATTCAGCAACATAATCTTAAATAATTTAAATTAGACATTTTAT